>NW_009718585.1:21325-81956 GCF_000703405.1 Apaloderma vittatum
TTCCTGCATGGCCTGCCCTGGGTGATCCTGCTCTGGCAGGGGGATTGGACTAGATGACTCTTGAGGTCCCTACCAACCCGAAACATTCTATGATTCTGTGATTCATGATTACATCCTATATAGGAAGCAGCCAACCGACACTAGAGGGCCATTACTTAAACCTCTGGCCATGTTCTAGTATTTGAAAGATGCATGTGTCATGTGTGGAAGTGGGATAACTTGGCAAAAACATTTAATATTGATGCTTCTGGCTTGTTCTTAAAATTTCGATACTTCCTGCTACTCTACTTGTCATTACAGAATTGTCCACCAATAGGAACAAGCATACGAGGCATTCAGTTGCATATAAGAATCAACAGTGACATAATCCTGTGAACTACAATGGAGCTGGCACAGCCAATATATAGTAAGTCTTTCAGTAAGCAGTAAAATAAACAAACAAAAAGATCTATGCAATGGAGATTATTTTTTTTGGCTACATATGTCTTAAGTTGGATATATGAAGTACCAACAGCCTGAAGCACTGTTTTACATAACAAACACAGGTAGTAAAACTTGGGCTGTTAGGGCAAATCGGCACAATGGTGTTAACAAATGCTAGTATAGGTGGATCTTACTGTGCAGTAGAACTGATGTATGGATTTTTAGGCTGCCAGGGTTTTGTCATATAGTTTGAGCTTCCCAGACCACCTTTATGTGTTAGTTCTTATTTACGACAGGATTGGAACAGCAAGCAACAATCGCAGTATCAGAAAATCTTGCCCAGATTCTTGCCTTTGCACACCTACCCCATGAACCCATACTCTTATGTGCTGGCTCTTTCCTGTCTATATCTCAGCTGACACCAGGATGAAAGCTGTTCGGTCTAATTACTGCCACTGTTTATCTTTGCAATTTCCTTGAATACAATGAAGTATTTTGAAAGCTTATTCTTCCATCCCTTCTTGCACATTCCCATAGTATGTTTGTATATATAGGATAGATGTAATCTATACACTTTAAGACATTTCTTGAAATTATTTGCATTAAAATCTGTGGTGTGAACCATGTGTGGTGATGTGATCTTCATTTTCATGTCTGGTAGAAACATCTTTTCCTTTTAGAAAAAAAGCATCCTGTCTTTACTTTTCTTGAATTAGGCTTTCCAAGGTTCAGACAACTCTAGTGGGATTTGTCACTCTTACATAAGTGATATACAGTGAGGCTCAAGAAGTCTTAATAAGCTTTGGAGCGACTTAGACCAATATTAGGAGAGGAGCCTAGTACTGTTTTTTGGGGTGTTTTCTTGCTTTGAGAATGTGAAGAGAGGTTTTTTAGTCTGTTACCGTGGGAGTAAAAGCAGTGGCTGAGTGCCAGGACCTAAGGAAGACTGCTCCTTCTGGAAAGGTAGAGCTTGATAGGAGATGATTACTTATTTAGCTGCCAAAACCTGACTTGAACTTGCCTGAACCTGGGCAGGATAGAAGCATTTGTAGAGTCTAATGAAAGTCTGGGCCCAAAAGTGGTGGAAGACTTGGGAGTTTTGTGCTTATTTTGTAGTTTAGGTATCCAAGAAGGGACAGAGTTTTATATGACTGTGTAAGAGAGCTGTTCTGGAGGGCAGATGTATAAGGTCAAGAAGTAAAAGGAAATTCTCACAATGACCTGCCAGGAGTGAGAATACAGTAAAAAAAAATTGCACTCTTCTTCGATGTCATTTTAGAGTGTTGCACATACCTATTCCAGCTGTGTGTGAGTGACACATAATGAGGATGATCATCAGGATGATGGTCATGTTTTCACAAAGTGGATCTGATAAACATAGAAGACAACTAAACCTCTGCGTGCAGAAATATGCCATGAAGAATTTGTCCGTGAGGTGTATGCTGTGTATGCATCCATATGCTCAAATGCACATTGTCAAAATAATTATTCTTTAAAATTAGTGAATTTTAAATTGTTTAATCATTAATAAGTCTAGTGTTTCAGTATTACTGCTAGTGTCTAATGCTGTAATAGATTGTCAACACAGTCTTCATCCTCATGTCAGATCTCCTGCCACTTTCCGTAGGAAACCGATGTGAATTCTGTTTTCACCTATATTAGTGGGTAAAGTGACTGGATTGAATTTACCTCTATTACTCTTGTTCTACCTTTCTTAAACCATTTTGTCACACAAAATCCAAAAGTCGTTAGAAAGATCTCATTAGAGTGGTGCAGTTTCCCTTGGGTAGGGGAGTGAACAACTAAATCTAGTGGCTAACAACTGCCCAATGCTCCAGGCAGGACATATTGCCTGAAAAGAGCTAAGGTTTCAGGACCGAAAACCATTTGAAACAAGGATGTACTTTCAAAAATTTTAAGACGTTGCTCTGTCAGAGCTGAGGACTGCCATTTGGTTCAGTTTGCGTATAAAAGTGGCAGGTAAGTCAAGCTCAGTCGTGCAGTTAAAGTTGAAAATAAAGCCAAAAGCGTATCTGAAAAATCTAAGTGCATGAGTAATGGGATTTAAAAATAAGGTACATGTTGGGTGGTAATTCAGACTTCCAGTATGATCTTATGATTGTTTTTAATGTTTATACAAAAAGTAGTTGGCCATTCTGAACAAGTTTCAATATCATCAGAAACATAAACAATTCCTAAGGAATAATTAAAAATATATGTACTACAAAAATACTGCAAATTGGTAAGAAGCAAAGCTTATTATGTACTTCATATAAAATCTAGTGCGCTATCTAAACAGTAATGAAAGTACGGGTCACATTCTTTCTTTAACTACAGTTAAGTTACACATCCTTTTTCCGTCACTAGTATTTACTTTGTTTAATGAATGGATTTGAAAGACAGAAGAAAGGAATGCTATAACATTCAGTTATAATGACCATGCCTATGTGCATTTTAAAACCTGAACCTTTAATTGTAAAAGTATGGTCTATTTATAAACTGTTTTATTTTTTTTTATGGTTTCTCTGCTTGGTGATGATAAGATAGTATATTGAAATGAATAGTCGCTAGGTCCATTGGATACAATATGAGCTATGGAGAACTGCCAGGAATTTTGTAAATAATGATCTTCTTAACTCCCTGGCTAGAAATTCTTGAAGTGGTAACAGGAATAACATGAATGGAGACTAAATTATTTTCCTAGATTCAAGTCATTCCACTAGATACTCACGTTAGGCACTCAGGCCTTCTTTTTCATATCAATGAAGCATTATTAATTCCAAATTAAATGCCCACTAAAATGGTCAGAGAGCATGTCTCAAGAAAGAGCATCTTCATTCAGTTTATCTGTCTCCAAAGGGAGGCAATTATACTGATTTACATTAGCACTGTGAAATTAAATCATTACCAATTTAATTTTTTTGTTCTCCTAAAGTGGTCTGAAGTCTTTTCACATGAGATTTTATTACTCTATTAAAATCATGCTTTGTCATCCTCAAACAGAATTTTAACCTGGAAATCAATACTCAACTTGCTTTCATTAACATGAAAGGTTTTCCTACTTTTCCAAACTACTGGACATGTGTTCCCCTGTTGCTGATGAGGGAGAACTTGTTGATGATAATTCAAATTGCAAGGATTTAAGTTAAATCTGACATTGCTTTTTGCTATTGTGGGAGCTTTTTTGTATCACAGACAATGTAAAGGTCACAATAGGCTTTCGTTATTAGCAAAATAGCTCCTTTTGTGTTGTCCAGAGTCTCTAAAAAGAGGAAGTGAAGGTTAGCCTTTATTCCATGCAGAAGAAACTCTTAGACATAGTTAAAAATTCCTAACAGTGAACACCTAATTTCTATGATTCTATTTTGAAAAGATTTTCCACATTACAAAATTTGAGGGGGCTAGACCTATTTCATCAAATACTGAATACTGAATATTCAAACTTTAAGTCAGAAATACAAAAATTCGATTAACCAAGGCCTGAATGAATATTACAGGATAGGGTGCTATCTGTAACAGATAGATTTTTATTAATAAGTTATTTTTTGCATAATACAAAAGGGAAGTGCAAGGAAGGAATCTGTGGTAAACACCATGAAAACATGAAAGGTGATTCAAGAAATACATTTGAAACCATTCCAGCTGCAGGTTTAGTTGCAGTCTTGCCTTTATGTTCACCCTTTCATTAAAAAATTTTCTTTCATTGTTCTCCTGTATGCAGACATTTAGAATTAAAAGAATAAGTGTGTGTGTTATTCTATCTATGGCATCAAGTCTTGTTTCTAATGCTGAAGAATTTTGTTCTCCTCACCTTGTGACAGATGGGGAAGCTGCAGCTGCAGACTGCTAGTTTGATATAATATTATTGGTATAGAGTCCTAGGTACTCCAGGCTGCTGAAGAAGCAGCTAAAGGAGTGGGTAGCACTGCCCAGAAGGGGACATGACTACGTTGTCTAATAAAGGTGTTGACTTGGAGTCTTCTGCCAGCAGAGATCTCCTGAAACAGCAAGTGCCCCTCCACAGTGATGAATTGCCCCCTCTGGCATAGGAGGGTTGGCTGATGCTAGGAAGTGCAAATTATATCTCCCTGTGGCAGCTTGTCTAAATCTGAACCTTTAATTGTAATTAAGTGGTGAATACATTCCCTTCATTTTTGTTTTGGTGAATTTAGGTCTGATAAAGGTGACAGATTAATTGCACTGGGGAATGAAGTCACTGAAGCTGTTTGAGAAATGTTTCAAAAAGTATTTCATTAACTGTTTCTTTTTCTTGAATTATGTGAAAAATGTTTCAGCTAGGTCTAAAAATCACAGCTTAGTAATAGAAGAAGAGTCTTTCCCTTCTACCTTCATAAAATCATAGAATCGTAGAACAATTCAGGTTAGAAAAGACCCTTGGGATCATCGAGTCCAACCATTGACCCTACACTACAAGTTCACCCCTAAACCATATCACCCATCACGACATCTAAACGACACTTGAACACATCCCGGGATGGCGACTCAACCACCTCCCTAGGCAGTCTATTCCAGTTTCTGACTATTCTTTCTGTGAAGAATTTCTTCCTAATGTCCAGACTAAACCTGCCCTGTTGCAACTTGAAACCGCTTCCCCCTGGTTCTGTGCCTAATTACCTGTGAGGAGAGACCAGCACCAACCTCTCTACAATGTCCTCTCGGGTAACTGTGGAAAGTGATGAGGTCTCCCCTCAGCCTCCTCTTTGTCAAAGTGAACAGCCCCAGCTCCCTCAATCGCTCCTCACAAGGTCTGTTCTCCAGGCCCTTCACCAGCTTTGTTGCCCTCCTCTGCACTCGCTCCAACACCTCGGTATCTCTCTTATACTGAGGTGACCAAAACTGAACAAAATACTCAAGGTGAGGCCTCACCAGTGCTGAGTACAGAGGGACAATCACCTCCCTGCTTCTGCTGGTCACAAAATTTCTGATACAAGCCAGGATGCTGTTGGCCTTCATCCAGATATCTGTACCGCACCCTGAAATGCTATTTATGTAACACAGCTGGGCATAAGCCACATGGGCTTATCTGTGCTCTGCAGGACAACCATCTCAAAAATATTTCAGAATGTCCAGACAGATGTTCACATGGAAATCTCTCTTCCTGATGATTCACAGGATTTTTTCTGCTCTTTCAATAAAAAAAAAAAAGTCTTAGAATGTTTTAAAAAAAAATCATCAGAATGGTAATAGATATATACTCATGTTTGTGGGGCTTTACTTGAGCCAATAGTTGTGAGTCATGTGTGGCAGAAAACTCCTCTGTATAGTCACTGGTAGTTTAAGCTGCTTTTGTGTGAAAGCCTGGGAATAGGAGAGTCTAGCAAAGATATGGTGGCCTTCTCCAGGGCTCTCTCCAGAGCAAGAGAGAGCATGCAGGCAGGGTGCTGCTTCCCTTTTCTACCCTAGAAGTGTTATCCCCCTCTGCTTCCAAATGGGGAGGGGAGATTAAGAATCCCTAAAACAAGCTGCCATGTCCTAATTGATAGACTTTAACTTATTATTGTATCTTTTGGGGGGCTTCTCTGCTGCATAAATTAAGCAGAGAAGGAGAGTGAAGACATGTAAACAGCTAAATCATCATTTAGAAATTGTTATAGAGTGTCTTCTGGTCTTCTAGTATTACTCCACAGAGGTTACTTCTCATATTGGTACACTAACCAGGAGAAACATGTTAGGATAAACAAGCAAACATCTAACAGATTTTACTAGAGCTGATAAATAAAGTGATAGTTGTTCATATGTGTCCATTTTATTCTATGTGCATAACACGAAGAGGCAGCTTTGTGCAATGCAGTGGTGTTCTTTGTCACATGAGGTAATAGTTGCCACCAAATTAATGCTTTGTATAACACAGAATTCTACTTCAACATGTGATGCTAATGTATATTTTCAATCTTATGTACTCTTTCCTTTTTTTTTTTTTAAGCAAGTTGCTTTTATTGGACCGTGAGTAGCAAATTCCTGCAATTTTATAACCATGTGACATTGTTGTCATTGCTTTTAGCACAGGAAATGGTACATCTGTTAGTAAAGAGAACTCTCCCATGAGTCACCAAAAAACATTTGCCAAAACTAATTAAACTAATGCCAAATATGACAAGTCAGTTTAAGACCCATAATAATTTACAGTACACTGACTTTGCGGGAAAGGGGTAGCCTATGGGGATGAAGGTAGTGGGAGGTTAGTGTAAGGATCTGAAGTGTAAATTCACAGAAGAGGTAAAGCTCCATTGTCTGAATTTTTTTCTCAGTAATTTGTCTACATATGTTGAGCTAGCCCAAGAACAATTGTCAGAGCCTTTGTTTTCTGCTTTCATTTACCTTTAAACTGCAATTAAATCAATTATTATTTAGTTAAGAAATTAAATCTATTTGTTTACCCCTTAACTGCAATTAACAAGAAAACTGTTCATGGTGTTTGAGCGCACAATTTATATTTCTCCAGGTATGAAATTTTAATTATTATTCTAAGTTAAAAACTATTTCAAAATAAAATGTATTTTACTCTTATATGTAATATTTGCTAGGAGTTTCAATAAATTTCATGGGACTATCATGAGAATCTGCTAGAGAAATGTTTTGATCTTGATTTTCTTAAGGAAATTCAGAAGTTCTTTTAAGTATTAAGCTAAAGAATAGAGTAAGAAGAACAATGTAAATTTTGATGAAATACAAACTTCTTTTTTTTCCATTGCACCTGCAAAACCAAAATATTTCATGTCTATCTAGAGCCTGTGGTCTGATTTTAACTTCAGAAAAGCATACAAACAATGTATCAAGAACACTGAAATATTGGCAATGATTTCTGCAAGCAGTCACACAGAACACTTAAGAAAATTACTCCTTTTGAATTAAATAGTCTACTTATTGTACGCTTACAGTCCCTGAGATGAGAAAAATGTATTTGATTTGTATAGCAAATATAATTATTAGTATGCAGATGTAAGAATATTGCAGAATTGTTTCTTCTAGATGAATCATTAGATTTATTTTCTGTTCTTAAATGCATTATTGTATGGTTGCAGTTTTTGGACCATGATGCATTGTGAAAACACTGAGGGACATAAGGAGCAGAGATGGACTGTCTAGAGACACGGCAAAAGCCGTAACTCTTGACTTATTTAGTTGATGAAAGACTCTCCAGAAAAAACTAGCTTGCATCATCTGCCATCCCAAGTCTTGTGTCAAAAAAGTGTGGAGAATTGAGCACCTGTTTTTGTCTTACCTTGCGTTCATCTCCAATGTCTCTCTTAGCTGCCAAACTTAATGTTACCAGTGCTATAAGCTCTTTCCTTTTTCATTTTTCTGCAACAAAAGTATCAATTTTAGTAAAATTTTTATCAAGAATTCCCCTAACTGGCTAGCACTAACCATCAGAAATCCCTTTATTAATAAATATTCTACACCATTCTTGTGTAATTCTGTTGACACTTCAGTGATTTACTACTCTCCATCTTTGTTTTGGAATACCTTAGTGTCCTCAGCCTTCCTGTTCATGTTGATATATCTACTAAATTAACTCAAGAGACTCCAAACAATTTTTATTAGTTTATTTCTTCTTTCTTTCCAACCTAGTTTAAAAAACAGCATAGCAGGTCTTACTTGTGTGTACTTTTCACTCTAATGAGGATTTTGTGATGTCTGATAAAGTTCTTTCTGAAAAAATATTACAAGCTTTCATCACCATTGCTGTGAACTGTTGATCAGTTTTCAACACTAATCATGTGAAATTTTTCTGCCACAGGTAGGTGGCATTTGCAAGTGTCTCTAGCACCTTGAAAAAATTCTCACTGAGAACTCAAAATACAGAGTTTTCCATAATATCTCACCCTTCTGAAGCTCTGTTGTATGTACAGTTTTCCTATTTATAAAGCAAACATCTTCAGAAAATTTAAGAAATTTAGTGTTCCTAAATTAATATTTAATCCCATTATATGGGAGGAAGTATGTCATACTACTTTCATTAACTAAATTGAAACATCTGAGGCCCAAGTTTCCTGGCATGGACTCAATGATCAAGATCTCCTTATTGTTTTTGGTAGTTCATGATTATTTTTCTCTGATAGGAACTCCTGGTCCTTTGGATTATTACAGCCATCTGAACTAAGACTAAATGATGACATTAGTTTAAAAGATAAAGCTAGTTCAAAATATAAAACCTTTTCCATGACATGCAAACTACTTAGAAATCTACAGTTACACTGGCACAGACGTAACTGTTCACACATACATTGTTTATTCTGTGGATGTTAGAAATTCTGTAATGTCTGAGCATTAGTTTCTGAAATTATTCCCTTTTCTAACACCATAACTTGATGAAGCACTTATTCTTCATCCTTTTGTTCCCAAAATTATTCTAAGATCACTGATTTTAGGTACATGGGATACAGATCAGGCATTTCCTGAATTTCTTCTGAAAGGTGTGATAAATGAATTTGGGTTTTATAGCAATGGGAGTCTCCATTTTAGAGAAAGGATAATCCTGTCTAATGGATTTTATTTTTTAAATAAGAAAAAATATGGGGAAGGAAAATAATTTACAGAACTTAAAGCTAGACTACAAACTGATTGTCCACCAAGTTGCATTTTTTGGTCAAGGTGAAAAACAAAAATCTACTGTAGTAAAAGACAGAAAATTATTTAAATAAGGAAATGCATTTATTTTTGACAAAGAAATAAAAGCATTTATACTCTAACTGGAGACTGAGAATAAAGGTTGCTCTTCTTTGACCCAGACAACTTCTGGTTTATTTTTTTCTTATAAATAGAACTACAAGATTTGTTAGAATTTTGTGTAAGTTATAGATAGCAGAATAACTTTAGAGTACTGCCGTATCAATCACATCACAATTATGGCTTGTAAAAATCAAAAAACAAGACAGTCATGCAAGTCCCCCGTGACTGGAAAAAGGAAAACATCACACCCATTTTTAAAAATTGTAAAAGAGGAAATCTCGAACTACCAACCTGTCATCCTTACCTCTGTACCCTGTATTTATAAGATAATTGAGCAGATACTCCTGGAAGCTATATCAAGGCATATGGGCGGCAGGGAGGTGATTAGAGACAAACAGCATGTCTCTTCACAAGGGGAAAACCATGCCTGACTAGTCTGGTGGCTTCTATGGTGGAGCAGCTGCATTGCGGAAGAGCAGCTGATGTAATGTCTTGACTTCTATGAGGCCTTTGACTCATCCCACACAACATCCTTGTCACTGAATCTGAGATGTATGGGTTTCACGGACGGTCTATTCGATGGCTAAAGAACTGGCTAGCCACATCCAAAGAGTTTCAGTCGATGGCTCAATATCCAATTAGATATAAGTAACAAGTGATGTCCCTCAGGGATCCACATTGGGCTCAATCTTTATTGATTGCATAGGCAGCGGGACTGAGTGCACCCCCAGCAAGTTTATGGATGCCACCAAGCTGAGTCCTACAGCTGTTATGCTTGAGTGAAGGGATGCCAACCAGAGAGACTTTGACAGGCTTGAGGGGCCAAAGTAAAATTAATGAAGTTCAGCAAGACCAAATGCACCTGCGGTAGTGTGTACAGCTCTGAAGTCCTCAGCACAGGAAAGAAATGAACCTGTTGGAGTGGGTCCAGAGGAGGGCCACAAAAATGATCAAAGGGCAGGAGCACCTCTACTACAAGGACAGGCTAAGAGAGTTGGGAGTTGTTCAGCCTGGAGAACAGAAGGCTCCAGGGAGACACTGTTTCATTCTTTCAACGCAAAAAAGGGACTTAGAAGAAAGACTGAGAAAGACTTTACTAGGGTCTGTAGTGACAGAACAAGGGGCAATGATTTTATGCTGCCAGAGGGTAGATTTAGACTGGACATGAGGAAGAAATTCTTTCCTGTGTGGGTGAAGAGGCACTGGAACAAGTTGCCCAGAGAAGTTTCAACTTGAAACACTTCAAAGTGTTCAAGGTCAGGTTGAATGAGACTTTGAGCAACCTGATCTAGTGAAAGATGCCCACAACAGGGGGCTTGGACTAGATAATCTTTCAAAGTCGCTTCCAACCCAAACTATTCTTTGATTCTAGCTAGAAGTATGGCACAATATAGCAAGCAATTTTACATGTTCAGACATCAGTTAAGAAATGAATGCCTTGCTACTAACTTCACAACATATTAGGCAGAAATCAACAGCTAATTCAAAAATTTGAGTAGTATTTAATATACAATGACTTTTAGGAGTGAAATTTTTGTTGGCAGGAAGACAGTACCCTGTGGAATGAAGGGCAGAACTTAGATGATCTTGTAAATGTGTGAAAAGCCTTTTAAATAGTTTTGACAGAATCACAGAGTCACAGAATCACGGAATCACAGAATCACGGAATCACAGAATTTTAGGAGTTGGAAGGAACCTCTAAAGATCATCTAAGTCCAACCTCCCCACCAAAGCAAAATCACTTAGAGTAGGTCACAGAGGAACACGTCCAGGCGGGTTTTGAACGTCTCCAGAGAAGGAGACTCCACAACCTCCCTGGGCAGCCTGTGCCAGTGCTCTGTCACCCTCAAAGTGGAAAAGATTTTTCTAATCTTTTTGTGGAACCTCATAAGTTCCAGTTTGTATCTGTTGCCCCTTGCCCTATCATTGCACATCACTGAAAAGAGCCTGGCTCTGTCCTCCTGACACTCCCCCTTGACATATTTATAAACATTAATGAGGTCACCCCTCAGCCTCCTCTTCTCCAAGCTAAAGAGACCCAGCTCCTTCAGCCTTTCCTCATGAGGGAGATGTTCCACTCCCTTCATCATCCCTGTGGCTCTGCGCTTGACTCTCTCAGGCAGTTCCCTGTCTCTCTTGAGCTGAGGGGCCCAGAACTGGACACAATATTCCAGATGTGGCCTCACCAGGGCAGAGTAGAGGGCCAGGAGGACCTCTCTCGACCTGCTACCTACTCCCCTTCTAATACACCCCAGGATGCCATTAGCCTTCTTGGCCACGAGGGCACATTGCTGGCTCATGGTCATCCTGCTGTCCACCAGGACCCCCAGGTCCCTTTCCCCTATGCTGCTCTCCAACAGGTCAGTCCCCAACCTGTACTGGCACATAGGTTTGTTCCTTCCCAGGTGCAAAACTCTACACTTGCTCTTGTTGAATTTCATAAGATTTCTCCCCACCCAGCCCTATAGCGTGTCTAGGTCTCTCTGAATGGCAGCACAGCCTTCTGGTGCGTCAACCACTCCTCCCAGTCTCAGGTCATCAGGAAACTTGCAATGACCTTGTCCAGGTCATTGATGAATATATTGAACAGCACTGGCCCCAGTACTGACCCAAGTATACTCCACCCAAGTGGCCAGCCCCTCCTTCCATGATCTTTTTACTCTCTTCTTCTGCATAAGCTTGCCCAGTAGCTCCCGGTTAACCCTGCAGATCTTCTGGATCTCTTTCTTGATTTCCTACCCGTTGGGACCCACTGATCTTAAGGGTGGGAGAAATGGTCCTTGAACACCGACCAACTATCTTGAGCCCCTTTAACTTCTAGTACCCTGTCCCATGGGACTTCCCCTAGCAACTCTTTGAAAAGGCTACAGTTGGCCTTGCTGAAGTCCAGGGTTGTGATCCTGCTTGGTATTCTGTTCCTACTGCACAAGCTCTTGAACTCTACCATGTCATGGTTGCTGCAGCCGAGGTTGCCCTCAACCTTCCCTGCTTCAACCAGAACTTCCTTGTTGGTTAGTGTAAGGTCCAGCAGCGCTCCTCTCCTGGTTGGCTCATTTGCATCAAGAAGTTATCATCAATACATTGGACTGTGAATGGCTGGCTGTATAGGCCTTCCAGCAAGTATCTGGGTAGTTAAAATCTCCCAGGAGAACCAGAGCCTGTGATTGAGAGTCTGCTATCAGCTGCCTATAGAAGGCCTCATCAACTTCCTCATCCTGATCAGGTGGCCTGTAACAGACACCCACCTCAGTATTACTCATGCTAGCCTGACCCTTAATTCTTACCCACAAACTCTGAATTTGCTCCTCAGACTCCCCTAGACGGAACTCAACACATTCCAGTTGCTCTCTCACATAAAAAGCAACTCCACCACCTCACCTTGTTGGCCCATCTTTCCTAAAAAGGACAGAGCCATCCATGACCACATTCCAGCCATGTGAGTTGTCCCACCATGTCTCTGTAATTGCCACCAGATCACAACCCCTTGAGCGCTTCCTCCTGTTTTTTGCCTAGGCTGCATGCATTTGTGTAGAGGCACTTCAGCTGAGCTGGCAGCCATATCACCTTCTTCGTGGAAGACCCCTTAAATCTCCTGAGGTGTTCTGTGAATGTTTACCTGTTGGCTCCTAGTACTTCAGGAGCCCCTCGTTCATCTCTATAAGAGTTTAGCTGTGCTTCCGCACACCCAGCTCACCACAGAGTCACCAACTGAAAGCCTTTAGTAGCACCCTGTCCCTCTAACCCTGGTGTGTCATCCCAAAGCTTGTCAGAGACAAGCCTGATATTGTTATCCCCCTCTCCCTTCACAACTAGTTTAGAGCCCTGTAGATCAGCCCTGAAATCTCTTGGACAAAGACCCTCTTTCATCTTTGGGAAAGGTGACTCTCATCTGAGACTAGCAAGCCTGGTGCTGTATAGTGTCAAAGAACCCAAAGTTGTGGTGGTGACATCATATCACAGAATCACAGAATCACAGAATGTTAATAGACTGGATTTGCCCGAATCTCTCAATGTCACTGCCCGTGACTGGAAGGAGAGATTAGAATACAACCTGAGCCCAGATCCCCTCATTGACAGTCCCAGGGCCCTGAGGTCCCTTTTATAATGGCTCTTAGACTACAATTTGCTGTTTCATTTCCACCTACATGGAAGACCACTAATGGGTAATAGTCTGAGGACCTTACCAAACTAAGACATTTCCTAGTGATGTTCCCAACCTGTGCTACAGGGACACAGCATACCTCCCTGTGCTGAGAGCCTGCCCTGGCATATTGGACCCTCAGTTCCCCTCAGAAGGGAGTCACTTACTACTGTAACCCTTCTTTTTCTCCTTATGGATGTGGTGACTGGGGTGGTGGGCTTAACTGCTGTGAAACTCCTATGACACAGACTGCCCATCATCCACATCCTCATCCTCATTTAGCTGCCCTTCCTCAGCCAGAGCCCCGTACCTGTTGTACGGAGGCATCTGGGAGGGGCAAGGTGAGTAAGGAGGGCATTCACCTGCTGCCTTGAGCATGAACTTGCCTCCATTCATTCTTTTCATTTTCAGTATTTAGAGTTATGCCTTCAGCTTGACATGGGAAGGATACTGGGGTCCCTTGATCCTGGGTACTTTCCAGTGGGTGCTCCCCTTCCTGTTTCAAAGAAGGCAGAGCCTGGCTCCAGTCTCTCTCATTCTGCTTCTCTGATGCTCCTTAGCTGTTCAACATCTCGTCTCAGCTGTGCCACCATGCTGAGCAGGTTGTTCACCTGTCTGCACCACACACAGCTCATCCCGCTACCCACTGCCATCCACAGGCCCTGGCACTCCCTGCAGCCTGTGACCTGGACACCTGCATGTTTCTGTAGGAGCTCTGTCTGGGTTCTCACATCCATTTTGATCAGGTTCTGGACCACAACCTTCTGCTTAGTAGAGACCGTAGTTGAGTTCATGTGCTGAGACAGTGCCATTGTTCTGCCCCTTCCCCTCATAATCCTCTCACCACAAGAGTAAAGGGTGAAATAAAAACTCAGTAAGAAATCAGGACTAAAGTCAGAGTAAAAACAAGCAATTTCTCTGAATAAGAAGTATGACACACTTTATCTGTAATTCTTTGTTAGCCAAAGTTGTTTATGGGGTTTATATATGTTAACACTTCAAGTATATACTACTTGCTACAAAACATAAACACACATAGGTAAAGCTTAGCCTATTATACCCGTAAAATCAGAGGAAGTCCACTGTCATCACTAGATGTTTTTGTACTATGTGTTGCAACTGAAAGTGGGATTTGGTTCAATGAATTTTTCAAAGAAAAATAGTTAAAATAATGACATCTGTGTTAGAAGTCATATAAGTTTCTGTATCATCCCTTTCTCTTTCTTCTAAATGAAAGCCTAGTAAATAAAATTCTATTAAAAAGTGTAGAATTAAAAAAATGGCAAAAAGCAGAGCCTATTTTCTTAATATCATCTTTCAGAAACATCTACAAAGAGCATGTTAAAAGGAATTAAATCTCCAGTGAATGCTGTTCTTTGTCATAACAAGAAAAAAATTACAAGACACATACTAACTTTCAAAATAAGGTTATGATTTACAAGAACAAAACCAAAGCTTTTGGTATTGTATTTGTTTATTTGCTTTGGCGCTGGTATGATTTTTTGATTGTTCTTCAGATACTCAGTTTTGCCCATCTATATTTCTTACTAGTTTAGTTAGGTTTGTAAAATAAGAAATCTCTTGAAAACAGGCTTTGGATGAACTTGAATAATAAACATGACTGTGAAAACCAGCTATCAGACAAACATTAATGTGATATATTTGCAATCCAGCATCGTGCTTGAAAGAAATAAAGAAGTTTAGGACTTTTTTTGTTATTCTGTTTTCTCTATTCCAGCTTTGTTTAAAGATTCTAAAGTCCTCTATTATGAAACAAACAATACTCAGAAGAAATAGAAAAGGTATAGGGCTTCTATGACTGTCATGTCAGTGCGTCCTGAAGAGAATGTTGAAATCTAAATCTTGTTCCATAAAAAATTTTTTAATTCACCAAATGAAAAGACTGAAGCTCCTGAGCCCCTTGTAAATTGAATTTTTTTGACCGGTCAAGCTGAAGTTTTCTTTTTTTTTTCTTTTTTTCCCTTTTCTGTTATGCTTAAATGTTAAAGTTCTTGTGCTTTCTTTGGCAGGGATAATGAAGGGGTGTCGATGCAATAATAAAAAAGAGATGTTTGCTGTAGTTTTCTTTGCAGTAGTGTGTGATCAGAGAAATCAGCTATACAAGAAACGCGCTTGTTTGATGCTGCAGTACGTCTTGATGAATTGTCCTGACAAATCTCTCAAATCCTTAAATTTGACCTTGTCTTTGTTGCTGTGATTATGGAGAGAGAATCCTTTATACGGCAGGAGACATTCAGGCTCCCCAGTACGCCCCAGGAAAAGCATTTTCAAAGTAAAATCATGTAGGCTGTGTCACCAACTAGAGAGGAGAAGCAAAAACCACACCCATGTTCTTTTAAAAGCTTCTTTCCCCTCACAGAATCTTTTTGTTTTTAACAATAGCCGAGGAAAATAAAATCTCAATTGAAAACAGAAGGCAGAAGCCTCCCTGCTTTGACCAGCCAGAGAAGGGAAAGGAGGAAAAGATACCCATTCTCCAAAACTCCCCATTTCCATTTTCCCCGTGAACACAAGCATAGCTATGGAAGACCTAGATTGCAGTCTTCTCCATGCAACTTTTTTCCTTTGACATGATGCCAGTTTATAAGCTGTTGCATAATAAGAAAAAGCTCTGATGGGTCAGAAACCATCAGTTCAGAAGAAGCAGAGAGAGGGAACACCAGGACTTGATTGATTTGTGAGGAGTGAGCCGCGCTGGAGATCAGCAAGTTGTTTACTCAAGGAATATTTCATGTTCTGCTCCATTTGGTGACACATTTTTAAGGCAGCCCCTTGTGAGAGGTTTGAAGCCCTACCATTACGCCTGGGTGTAAATGGTGCACTACAAGTGCAGGTCTGTGTTTAAAGGAAGAAAAAATCTAATTCCAAAGAAAAATCTAATCCCAAAGAAACTGTAGTCATCAGGCACTAGGAATTTCCCACCAGAGATACAAAAAAGGGTTGGACTGTCAAAGCTGTGTCAAGATGCAGACACATTCTGGAAGTCCAGGAAGAGAGTAAGGGAAAGCATGCAAAACACTCAGAACAGAGGAAGTATGAGGCTTACACTGAAAGGAACTGGTGTTTCTAAAACTAAATATTTTGCACAGTAACCTGGCCATATATTGCTATAAAGTACCTTGTTAATGTGCTGTTATGTTAGTGTTAGATTTGCCAAGAAAATCTGTCTGTAGGTTTCCTTACTTAGGAACCCAATAGGGTATATTTTCCAAGTGCTTTATTTTAGCAGTGTAGTTGCAAAGCCTCATCTGATACCAGAAATGTGGCACCTGAAAATACTTTCCACTTCTACTGCAAGCTCAAACCAGCATCTTATAAAATGCTTTCAGGGAAAAAAAAGATACTACTAAGGTCTCTAGAATACTTGCTGCAATCTCTAAACTCTTTCTTCTGCACATCTACCTGTAAACATGAGGAGCAATATATATACAGAGAAAAAAACCATAAGAGAACAAGAGTGCATCAGGATGTGCCAAAGAGCTGGGAATATTCAAGGAGAGGAGACTGCCAAGGATTTTGAGTTAAGCTTTTTTAGCACAACAGGCTTCTTTATATCCCATTGTGCTGAAAAATATTCAAATAAAGTTGAATAATTTTAAACTAGCTTTTAATTTTGCTTTGCCTGTAAGTTGCAGTGAGGTGGATGTAGATATTAGCTCAGTGGTTTGAGCACAGTGCTGGCAACAATGACAACACCAAGGTCACAGGTTCGATTCCTGCTTGGTCCCCATATGTTGCCTTGTCTAGGTGAGAGGTGGCGTCCCTGCCCATGACAGGGAGGTTGGACTAGATGATCTCTAAGGTCCCTTCCAGCCTAGGCCATTCTATGACTCTATGATTCTATGATCTCTAGATGAAAATAAAGCTTTGTTTATGCTAGTTTATACACCTTTAGTGAGATGATTAGTAGGAAGTCTCCCATAATCTTCAGCTGAGAAAAAAGTGCCTTTCTGGTTTTTGGTGGTGTTTGTGAAAGCATATCTAGTTTTAGAGACCTAAAATATCCTGTAACCTTATGTTGAATCGTACTATTTGAATATTTTGTCATAATCCTCCTAAAAAGTAGCATGCGGTAGTTCAAATTCTAAACTTCAACCCAGGAAGTAGCAAAACACAGTAATTTGAGCCAGTTTCAAAATCAAAATATAAAGTCTGTACAGAAGGTGTTGGTGCAAACACACACTGTTTTATGAGCCTGCAGACCTGCAAGCTGATCTGGCATTCTGGAGAGAGACTGGACTAAAATTTGCCTTCTTACGGAAGAGCAAACCAAAACCTTCCTGTTCCTATCCCAGTTTGTTTCTGTTGATGTTCTGCACCACAGATCTTGCATAGTTGCAAGCACACCAGGAAAACAAATCTTTGAAAACCATTGAAGGACAAACAAAACAGGATTCATTCACATAATAGAGTGTGCAGAAATACAACAAAGCTCAGAGTGGAGATCAACAATTAAGATTAAAGAGGACAATAACAGGCAATTGACATCACAGCCAGTGTCAAACATATCAGGAAATCTGCTTCCCATGAAACAGCCATGCCGAGACAACTAATGACAAAAAATATTTTTCTCCTCAAATGATGATGTTGCAAAGTGCTGACCTGAATTGAGGCACTCCTCTTTGTTCTGCACTGGGATGGAAACACTGAAAATATATTTACCACCGAACTGTAGCTCATTATACAGCCACCTTGTACAGAGACCTTTTGTTTAGCAGAGAGATAAAGTGAGCATGCTTGCCAGGGAGTATAACTGCCTGCTTCTTCTGTCTGTATATGCAAGGCTATTGAGTCTCCTTTGGCTACAGTCAAGATAGTCACATCTGAAAGTGGGTGGAATGCCATCAGTGAGAGTGAGTATCCACACAAGTCTGCTAGACTCAGATATGCTATGCTTAGCTTATTCCCAAGGTCATGCTAACATACAAATGCTCATGAAAATCTTATTTCATAGAATCATAGAATTATAGGATCGTATAATCATTCAGATTAGAAAAGACCCTTGTGATTATTGAGTCTAACCCTACTCTACAAAGTTAAACCATATCACCCAACACCAACCAGGGAGGTGACTCAACCACCTCCCTGGGCAGCCTATTCCAATGACTGACTACTCTTTCTGTGAAAATGTTTTTCCTGATGTCCAGTCTAAAAATCATTTGATGGTAATACATCTAATTGAGCTTTAGAAGCTGAAGAAACCCTGAAGTGCTGGACCAGGCAGTGATGAGTGTTGTCCCCCAGGGCTCAGTGCTGGGACACTCCTGTTTAACATCTTTGTCAATGACCTGGATGAGGGGATGGAGTGCGCCCTTAGTAAATTTGCAGATGACACAAGACTGAGAGGAAGCGTCGATCTGCTGGAAGATAGAGAATCTCTTCAGAGAGATTTGGACAGGCTAGATCGCTGGGCCAAGGACAATCGCATGAGTTTCAATAAGGCCAAATGCCGGGTTCTGCCACAGCAATCCCCAGCAGCATTTCAGGCTTGCGGAGGAGTGGCTGGAGAGCTGCCAGGGAGAGAGGTACCTGGGATGTTGATAGACAGATGGATGAAAATGAGCCAGCAGGTGGCCAAGAAGGCCAATGGCATCCTAGCTTGTATTAGGAATAGTGTAGTCAGTAGGACCAGGGAACTGATTTTGTCCCTGTGCTCAACACTGGTGAGGCTGCACCTCGAGTGCTGTGTGCAGTTCTGCGCTCCACATTACAGGAAGGACATCGAGGTGCTAGAGAAGGTACAGAGAAGGGCAAGCAGAATGATTAGGGGACTAGAGAGTAAGTCTGATGAAAAGAGGCTTAGGGAGCTGGGGCTGTTCAGCCTGGAGAAGAGGGGGCTGAAGGGAGACTTTATCGCTCTCTACAACTACCTGAAAGGCAGCTGTAGTGAAATGGGTGTTGGTCTCTTCTCCCTAGTGAATAGCAATAGGACAAGAGGGAATGGGTTCAAGTTGTGCCAGGGGAAGTTTAGATTGGATATTAGGAAAAACCTCTTCACCAAAAGGGTGGTGAATCATTGGAATGAGTTGCCAAAGGAGGTGGTGGAGTCACCATCCATGGACGTGTTTAAAAAACGGCTGAATGTGGAACTTCAGGAGATGGTTTAGTGTTATGGTAGTGTAGGGCTGTAGGTTGAAGTTGATGATCTTAAAGTCCTTTCCAATCATTCTATGATTCTAAACCTACTCTGTTGCAGTTTGAAGCCATTCCCTCTTGTTCTATTGCTAATCACCCGTGAGAAGACACCAGCACCAACCTCTCTACAATGTCCTCTCAAGTAGCTGTGGAGAGTGATGAGGTCTCCCCTCAGCCTCCTCTTTGTCAAACTAAACATCCCCAGCTCCCTCAGTCACTCCTCATAAGGTCTGTTCTCCAGGCCCTTCACCAGCCTTGTTGCCCTCCTCTGCACTTGCTCCAGCACCTCGATATCTCTCTGGTATTGAGGTGCCCAAAACTGAACACAATACTCAAGGTGAGGCCTCACCAGTGCTGAGTACAGAGGGACAATCACCTCCCTACTGCTGCTGGTCACAAAATTTCTAACACAAGCCAGGATGCCACTGGCCTTCTTGGCCACCTGGACACACTGCTGGCTCGTGTTCAACTGCTTGTCGATTAGAACTCCCAGGTCACTTTCTGCCAGACAGCTTTCCAGCCACCCTTCCCCAAGCCTGTAGCGCTGCGTCAAGTTGTTGTGGCCTAAGTGCAGGACTTGGCACTGAATGACCTGAAGCTCATTCTCTTGTCCTCGCTCCCTTTTCCTTTCCCCTATTCCAATATTTTCTCATTGGCTAATAAGAAGCACAGTAGAGAGGAAGTGCAGAGAGTATGGTACCTGGGTTGTATTAACAACATCTTAAAAGATTAGTGCTTTTAAAAGTCTTACTGCCAGACAGACAGTAGACCTTTCTTCTGTTCTTGTTTCAAAACGTGACCTTTTGGGAGAGGGGGAACTCTTATTAGCAGATGCTAAATGCATGACTTCATGGTTTTGTACTGTTGAGTTCATCCTGCGGCTCCCATCCTCAAACTTGCCTAATTCTTAGGTCATGTTCCAGTTCTCCTCTGGATGGTCAGCACCTCCCATCTGGGGCAATGGCAAATGCTTTTACCTTTAAATCTCTTAGTCATCTTGTAATAAATTTAGAAAAAAAAATACTGAGTTTATTCTCAGACGGGATTTCCAAAAATAATTCCTTTCCACTGAATGGTTTTATTTTAGCCAAGTACTTTCCCTTCCAGCATAACTCATTGTGTTCTCCAACTCAGTTAATGTTTCACACCTCTGACAAGTCTTATGTTAATAATATACCATTTAATTTTCAATATAACATCATACCAAATGTCTTAGTGAATGTGAATGAATTAAATCTACCACCTTTAGTACTTTAAAAATAATGGTTTTCTTATTAAACTGAGCTACCATGGCATGGCCTTCAGTCTCCTCCTATATAAACTAATGCTAGTTAAGCTAGACAGTTCTAAATGTAAACAACTGGCTCTGCTTGCTAGTTTTCAAAGTCCCTGATTCTGAAAGTGCTTATGTGTAGATTGAACTGTGAAAGCGGTCTCACAAAAGGCAAGGTTGCTCATGGGAGAATACTTTTAGTGAAAGTTAAGGATGTGTGCAAATTCTTGCCAGTGTCATGACCAAAATTATGTGTGTGAAACTTCAAGATGTGGCCATTGACCCTGACGAAAAAAAAGAAAAAATAGGTAAATAGAAATAACTGCTAAAATTAATATAGATGTATCTGTTTAAAGTGCAAATGAGAACAGTAAAGGCCTATACAGTAATTCTAAGGTGTTAAAAGTGAGACAGACACAAATTTGGCTCAGGCTCTCTAGGCTGTTAAAGTCCAGATTTTGCTGTGTAGTATGGTCAACAGGATGCTTAGCATGGCCCCTCTCTCATTTCCTGCCTGTAAGAGCTGGACCAGAATGCTTACCTTCAATTACAATTTCTACTAGTTTGATGAATTTAGATCACCTTGCCCATTTTTAGGCCTCCTTTAGGATTTGCTTCCACAAATTGCTGTAACTGAAGTGTGCATAGAGATAAATTTGCTCTTTGCTACTGAAAATCAGGCATTTCTAGCATAGAGGTGCTTTCATTTTTTTTCCTAAAGAAACATGTTCCGGAAGGATACATTACTAATTTCAAGAATTAATCACATTTAAAGCATTTTATAGAGTTCTTTGCAATAAAAAATATTCTTGCTTTTCATAAGTTATCAAAAGCATAACATATGTGTATAGGCCTATTGTTAAATACTGATTGTTTTTTCACCGATGCCATTGTCCTAACTGCTGAGGGGTGTTAAGCCACACAAATTACCTAGAGGTGCAAGAAATGCCTCCAGAAAGGAGCTTTCAAAATGGTGAAAGCTGGAGCTTTTTTCTGTTCCCTGGCTAGAGAATTCACTTCATACACGCTTAATCAGCACTTAGGACAAGCCCTCAGAATACCCTGCTGTACTAAGGAGTTGTTTCCCATGACTGAGTTTTCTTGTCTTGTACCAACATCTGACATCCATTTACATAAAATAAGCCAATTTCCGATGTCATTTATGCAGAAATTTCAGCAAGAAACATAACCTTTTGCTGAATTTGCTCCTGACTCCTTAGAATTCAACTGCAGAAAAAGTTGGACCTTACCAAATGAAAGAGTTACTTCATTTTTGCCTCCAGTGCTGCTACAAGCGTACTTGAAGAGAACTTCATGTGGGCTTTGACAAACTGTTTTGTGGGCACAAGATTTATGAAGGAAGGAGAGCATATTCCTGAACCATGAACTGTGAACATCTGTCTATTCTCAGGGAAGGCAAAGAGAGGTTAAAAAGAAAGCAAGCTTTTCTTTTTGGTGGTGATGCATTTGGTATTAGCAGTGCCTTTTTATTATAGGAAGATTAAATCTTAAGATTTTCATAACCAGTCTGAGGAATCAAGTTCTCTTTCTATATACATCTTGTTCTGCAATTCTCCCTCTTCGAACTTCCAACTGGAATTCCAGAGGCAACACAATTCTAAGCTTCTTTTTTAAAAGCTTTGCAGCATTCATTAACAATTGAGCTACAAGCACAAGTTGACTTCTAAATTACTAGACTATCAAATAGTTACTTATCCTAGCTTTCTGCTAAAAATGACTTGATATTTTTGAAGTTACACCATCTTTATGAATAGTTTGCCAAATGCCAGTTTTATGGTATTAAAACCTGTCACTATTTTTGTTTCCTAAATAATGTGTCGTATCTGTTAACCAGGGCTAAATTTTTTAAAACATTAAAAGTATGGAATAAAACTCAAAGCACTGATTAAAAATTACTTTGAAGTGTTGGTGAGTAATTTAATTATCTCTAAATACTACAGATCTCTTCTGCCTTTTTCCGAGATTTAATGTGGCTGCTTTGAGGAACAGACATCACATGAGCTATGTTTGTGCCCATGCCCATGCTAAAGTGTATATACAGAAGAAAAAAACACTTCTAAGAGCTCTTCTGGGCTCTTCAGTTGAAAATAAAGAGAAAGCTAGAGAAATCTGGAGCCTTAGTAGCAATAATAATTAGATGGATTGATAGAGTCTAAGAATGAGGGGAGCTCTCAGGTTACAAAACAGAACTGCTATTAATACCTGGAGTAAAGTTCCCTTGTAGTAGTAGCCATTCTCTGTAAGTATGGAGCACATGTACAATGCACTGATTCAAGACAAACTAACATGAGTTTTGATTATTTAGTGTTCTCTAAAGTACATTGCTCAAGTCTGCTAGATTAAATGACATGTGAACTTCTTCTGTGAAGTACGCGCAGCAGTGCTTTCATCAATGACCAATTCTGGATCCACCAAAACCAGTACCTCCTGTTCTAAATCCCTGCTAGCCTGAAGAGTTAAATTGTTCATTTAAGAATTTAATTGCAGGGCAGGTTGACCCTAGCCAGGTGCTAAGCTAAGCTTTGGTTTGTTTGGGTCAGCTGTTCAGATTTCATCCTCTCCTACCTTCTTGCCTGCCACTGGCCTATTTGCTGGGAGGGCAGAGAAGGAAAACGAGAAAGCCTTGATGCTGTGCAGACACTTCTCAGCAGCAACCAGAATACTGATGTCTTATTAACAACTGTAGCCATAAATCCAAAACATAACACCTAGGTAGAAAGTTAACTCCATCTCAGCCAGACCTGATACACGTTCCCGACTACAGAAACTTAGCTGTAGTAAGTGCAGCAAAAACAACAACAGGTAGGGAAGGTGATAGCACAGGAGGAACAGGTCTCTAACTTAATATTTAATTTTGCTATGCGCTTTCCTGAACCCTTGAGTCACGTTCCCTTAGTGGGAACTCAGTGGTTTCACTAAGAGCCTAACTAAAAGCTTTGCTTAATCACTTTTCCAAGATGGAGCTGATTCCTTGTGCTCATTTTAAAAATAAACTGTCCTAAGCTCCCTGAGGTATGGAACAGTATGTAAAACCAGTGTGAGTTCCTGAGCTACCTTGGAGCTGACTGGTGGATCCACACAATGCATCTCAGAATGGTGCAGGGAGCTTTGTAGAAGCAAGATCTTTAGCTTGCTAGCTCAAGCTGCAAAAGCAATATTGTGCAGGTAACATCCCACTCAAGGATGCCAGGATTCCCATCATTAACATAAAAAAGTTAGAAACGCAAATAACTTGCTTACTAATTCTTTAAGCAAAAGCTGTTACAGTTATAACTTCCACATGAAAGAATGCTGCCTGTCAGAAAAAAATAGTGGGTGACAGTTTTGCCGGTTTTCCCTAAGTTGTCATTTTCAATGAAGAACACCTACTCATTTGCTCTTCCTTGCTTGTACTATATAACTACAGTTGAAAAAGCAATCAATCAATACTACTAACACAAGAAATTTCCCCGTATATCCATACTGAAAACAAAGCAGACTGAGGATAGCTTCATGGTTCATATGACCATCCTCTACTTTTGTCCATCTCTGTGGGTTTTCTTGCATCTATGAGGAGAAAAAAAATTGAGAATTTATTTCAATTAATGTTCATAAAAATAAACCTGAGAACCACCAAAGGTCTGCCAGTCATCCTTAGCTAAGGAATTTGGAGTTACTGGTGTGACTCCTGGGTACCTGCCTCCTAGTGCTATGGTATTGCTTCAGAAAGAAATGCTTTCCTCTCAGCAGAAGCGGCATGAATAGATTTAAAGGAGCATGACAAGATGAGAGAAGTGGAAAAGCTTAAAGATAAGGATTTTGACAGATAATGCTTCAGTTTCCAGTTCTTGCCTACAAGGTGTGACCCTTGTATATACTTAATGGTGTTTAGAAAATTCATAAAGCACGTTCCACAGTGAGAGGAAATGGACAAGTCAGTTCTCTCACCTACAGTGAAATAGAGGTGTTCACAGGGTGGCATGAAGCTGCTATTTAACAGTGCATGAAATGCAGCACAGACTGTTGGTGAGGGTGGGAGGAACGGAGTAACATGTCAAAAGCACAGAGGAAATGACAGACCCTACTCACTGCAAGCAGTGGAGTGGGGCTAGTGCCCCACCTTAAGCACAAAGCAAAGAGAATCCTTAACTAAAGCATTTTATTATTTTTTTGCTGTGTTGAGAGCAAAAAGCTGAGCACCGTACCATTGAGACAGTAGCTCAGTACTTACTCGGTCATTGCAAATGGAGGAGCAATGAGTTCCCTGCCTTCTCAGTTTCAGGCTGGGGACAATACAAATGGAGCCTGTACAGTAGGGGGAAATCTGCTGCCTGAGCTATGCTGGCAGCTGCAGCATATTACTTAGATTAATTATATGGTAAAAATGAACCTTCATTACACTACATCTTCTACAACTGCAGCTACTACTCATCAGCTGCAACAGTGTAGTGTAACAGATTACAAACCTGCAGTATAAACTCAAGTGAGTGCCACATCGAAACCTATTCTCCAGACAGATTGTGCTTTTCGTGAAACATGCATATTTGTAAGCCACTGAACTGTAGTGTGTATTAACACCCAAATGTTGTCCTTGGGTTCTTGCTGTGCTTGTTTTTATAATCATAAACTATGCCATCATTAATGCCTTATTTTAACTTTCTTGGTCAGGAGGCAGAACTATTTTGCAGGACAGCTACTATAAATGTAACAAAAATATTTTATACATTCTTAATACATGAGATGGAAAAACTCTTAATTGGCATTTTAGGGTTCTGAAGTAGTGAATCAGTATTTTCATACCATATTTATTCACATTAAATATAAAAAATTATTTTGAAATATGCTAGCTACGTTTGCATATGAGCCTCTAATAAAAAAAAAAGAAAAAATTTAAAAGTAAGAAAGTTTCAATGGTACAGTGTCCAGAAGGGTTACTCTGACTGATTGCTCTGTATTTTTATTTCATTTCCACAAGATTACATTCTTCCACTGAAATACACAAATGGGGTTCAGAGAGATTTCTTTACCTCTGACTTTTAAAAATCCTGAGTTACTTCTCTGGCGTACTTTCAAACATAAAAGGATTTAGAACTGAAGCTAAGTGCAGTCAAGTTTCAGATGATGTCTCCACTATGTTAGTTTTATTTTCATTATTAAGTTCTTTACATTAACGACTGGGAAGTAACTACTGGGGTGCCTTCTTTCACAATTTCCGAAACAGTAAAGGTTATTTAACTTGCCAAAGGCAAGATAAAAAATAAATTCAGTCCATCTGCTTCTTCGTGCACCAGCTCTCGTTTCACAGGCGTGCTTCGTTGATTCTGTACGGTAAAATTTTCTTGATCTTTGTAAGCATAAAACAAATGCCTGGAATAAAGGTGCTAAGTGTCACCAGTCTGAACGTACACAGACACAGTTCACTTAAAAGTAGGCAGGGAAGTACATCCTGTGTTACAAAAAAATTAAGAGAAATGGGAAAGTTTGAGGAGAGGTGAATGGTGAGAGGATGTAGATTTCCAACAAAAACACTGATACAATTTCACTGGCAGGTATTGTGGTCTACTGCCTGTCTATATTATGTTGAGAGGTGGAAATACTAGTACCATTTTCCTACATAACTGTGCATCCTTCACACTTTCTAGCTTTCTTTTACTCATCCACAAAAGTAAGCCCTATGTGCAGAGTTTGATGTAGTAGTAAAATACGATGTGCGCCAAGTTTTGGAGGGAGGAAGAACTTGTGGTCCCTGGCCACGTGCTTAATCATTTCAAAGCAGCTTTGAGGTGGGTAACATAAATACATTAGAAGAATCTGAGCAATCTGCCTTCCCAGACTGGAAGCAATATAGGCTAATGGAAAGCCGTTAGACCAGCAAGGCTCTCAAATCCTTGTGAAAGTCATTTATCTTCCCTCTACCACAGTTTGCATAGTATAAACACTTGCCACTTTTTGTGATAATGAAATTAAAGAAAAACAATGTTCAAATACCATGTGTTGTGCTCTGGAACAGGAAGTAGTTTTTTTGACTACTCACAATGAAGTGATTATCTCAGATTCCAAGATGGAAAAGTTTAATTTTCAGTGTACTGATAGTGAAATAGAAGAATAATTTTTGTCAGTGAACTTTATATGCCAACAACATTTTGATTACAATTATTCTAAAAACTGTTGTGTGACTATTTGAGTATTGACCCAGAGCTTTACAGTGAAGTATAAAAACTACTTGCACTGATAGTTAAATGAATTCTCTAGATTGCTAGCGGCAAGCATGCATAAGAAAGAAAGAACTTGAAACACTTCTGAAGTTTTATAGCAACAATATCAAGAATGTGGTTCTGTCAGCTATTAGTTTGTGATGGTTTTATTTCACATCTTTCCTATTTGGTTAAAAAGGAACAGTTTAGCAGGCTAGAGAAACATAGTGTTTTCATGGCCCATGTAGCAGAGCTCCTATGTCACTCTGTAAGTTCAGCCATACAGCCTCAGTGGAATGAGAGACTTAAATCAGTCAAAAGTGCTGGAGAAGAAGTAGCACAGAGGAGGGAGGTGTAGAATATGGAGTACCAACAGGCTGCAGGTGGGAGGAACATGCGTGGAAGAGCAGTTTCTGCAAGTCTTGGTGCAGTGAGGAGGGAGTCTGCTGCAGTTGCTCTGTGAGGCAGGGCGGCAGTGTGCTCCCAGTAGCTTGTTCCTCTCGGCTCCACTGTGCCCACACCCTAACAGGAGCGGACTTTCAGCTGTTGCTAAGAATGGAGAATCAGAATCTTTCAGGTTGGAAAAGACCTTTACATCCAGCAAATCTGCAGAGGAGGTTCAGTGAGGGGCAGAGTGTGTGTTTAATTCTGCTGAGTTGCAGTAGGGAGACGTTCTCTGCACAGGCAAAGAGAATGGTTTAGAGAGGCTTCAGGGTAAATGGCACACGGTATTCACACAGGCCACACACAGAGATCGTGCACGCATATGCACACAAATGCTTGTAAAAACAAATCCTTTGACGGGCCGTCTCAGTAAACACCTTAAAAATCTGCACTTCACCCACAGTGCTGGAGGATGCTTTAGGACATTGGTGACTGCTGGTCAGGCAGCACTGCAGATAAGAAACATAGTATGTAAAACAGAGAAAAAGGTTGAACAAAATGGAACTTTACATTAGAAATAAACATAGAAAATGCTTCATACACATGGAAAATATTCCTAGGACAGGTGGGCTTCCAGGCATTTCAAGACAAGGGGGACATATCTCTGCCTGTTTCAATATTTCTGTGCAGATGTATCAATATGTCATCACTAACTCTCCTTGCAGGTCTTACTTAAGCTAGGCCTGCCTTTATGTGTGTGTACTATGACTAGAAAATGAAGTGGAACCAGCATACTCCTATGTTGGTTGTGTATGAGGCAAATAAAACAAACCGCAAGAAGGAGAGCCCTGCAAGATTGCAAGGTTTGATGTGAGAGCCTGATCTTTTTTTTTCTTTTCTTTTTTTTTTTTTTGTAAAATGATATGTTCATTTTTGGCTCTTGTGATCAAGTGCTTTAACCAAGTTACCTGAAGTAAGAGATGCAAAAAAGTATTCTTCTGTGTTTTTCTTCTCACTCAATCTTGAAATCAGTAACTGTGGTTCAAGTGGGGTACAAGCTTTTTGTGTCTCCTAAATGAACCTCCTTGTCTACTGTCCCTCTGTTCTCTTGTAGTTTTGAACTTGTGATCTGTTGGAGACCAGGCAGCAGAGCACTTGACGCAAGGACATCAGCCTGAGCTTCCTACCTTCCAAGAGGGCAAGAGCTATTGCTTATTCAAGATGGGGCTGTTGCATCTGATAAACAGGGGATATTAGTAACATCAGGACTTTAATTTTGTTTCTGTACTTCAGATCAATACCACAACTTCTAGGATGAGGTCTTGCACTATTGCTTCCCTTTATCCTCATTTAATGTAGATCAAATCTATATCACTCTTTAAACCAAAATTTAGCTGTGGAAATTTTGCCAAAGTAAGCAACTTAAGGATGTTACCTTCTCGTTGCAATGATTTGTTGGTGGTGGTGCTGCAGAATGAGCCAAAGATTATATAGCAAGGTGGTCACCAGTTGAGGGTTCACTGCCTGGCTCCCATGCCCCTGGCTGCTGGGAGTTGCTCATGTTTCCTGCTCCCAGAGAAATCCTCTGATGGTCAGAGCTGTAAAATTGTTGGGAGGTGATCACCAGCTTAAAACAGAGTCTAGCTGGCAAAGGAGGGAGGTCATTATATTGCTGTACCTACTTGAGGAAATGGCTGAATTCTGGGGAAATATGCAGGTCTAAGCATTGTCTGCTGGAAAAAAAAAACAACTCAAAACCCCAAACCAAGAAACACAAGGAAAGATCATAATTTAAGTAGCTGGTTGCAATGAGCAGATAGGAAGTTACTCCTGCTCAAGCTAAAGAAACAGAAGGTTGAACAGTGTGGAATTCCTAAAGTGTTTGTGATCACAGCTATCT
The DNA here is from genome assembly GCF_000703405.1 of Apaloderma vittatum. NCBI lineage: Eukaryota > Metazoa > Chordata > Aves > Trogoniformes > Trogonidae > Apaloderma > Apaloderma vittatum. The sequence goes on from NW_009718585.1 coordinate 50,491, forward strand.
TGTGGATATCAAACACCAGATTTACACTCTGTATCTTTTAGGTACAGGAAGAATTAATCTTATCAAATAAAAATTCATCCTATATTGTCTGTGTAAATAAGCTATGCTGCTGTTCAGTTCAAACACATTTTAAAAAGGAAAAAAAAATACTCAGATTGAATTCCTGAAAGAGTTGTAATTTTTAGACTGGAGAGAGACCGCCGTACTTAATGCACGTTTGCTATGTGGCTTTTTTTGCCTCATGGTAAAACCCAGCAAACTCCGCTAAATTATTATCAACCCAGAGTTAGTGTTAGAGACAAGAACAGACCATCCAAGAAGGTGCTGCTAGCTCTCTGGAGAAAGTCATAGCAAATGCAGTTATTCTTCAAGTTTGGAGCTGATCACATGCTTTTACCGCAGTGTTTTGCAATGCCCGGTCTGAAAGGCTGAAGGAAGCAGTTTACTGCCGGTCTGCTCAGCCCTGCTGAGTGATGCATAAGTCATAATGTATCAGTTCTGCCTGGCCCTTCTGATTACCAAAGGACTTCGACAGTGCTGCACTGTCCCCAACCACCTGAAGAAAAACAGGAAAGCATGCGAACAACTAATTTTCTTTAGAGTTCATGATGTCTGTCTTCTTTCTGAATATAATTAATACCCCAAGAGTAAGGCACTAATCCATTATTTGGTGTCCTTTTCAACTGAGTCCAGCTGAGTGTCTCCTTGAATGGGATCCATATAACACTTACTTAAAAGTTAAGTGAGATCTGAGTAGGGGTTGGATACACTGCCAATATATGTTTTCTTTTAAATTAGTAAGGTTTCATGTTCTCCTTTTTATTTACAAGTGACACACTGAAGTAAATGGCAGAGCTAGTCTCTCTATCTAGCTCTTATTTTACTCAGCTGGATCCTAAGAAGGATTGGAAAAGATACAAAATCGTAGTATTCCTCCTCCACAACAATGTCCACATCATTTTGGGTAATGAAGCTCCTTAACCCATCTTTAACAGACTATACGATTTTTTCCATGACATAATGAAGTTCAGTAACTGCTGTCTTAGCATGGATTCCAGATGATGATCTGCATCTATTTCCAGTTCACAGCTATGATAGTTCACCATTTGTTATCAGTTCTCTTCTGCAACTGCATGCGCAGGGACACAGACTTGGATCCAGTTTGCACATAAACAGTTCTTCACCAAAGACACAGTGGGTATATTCACCATAAATATTCAGTTCTAGATATTTAAAGTTACTGCAATAGATCAGGGATAGTAAGAACTAGAAGTTCCTTTGCTAGAGATTGGCAGGGAAATAGATGGCTAAGGTAGTTTCGTGGGTTTGAGTCTGGCAGAGCTTTTTGTCAGTGGTGGTAGAGCTGTGTGAGATGACTCTCACGAAACTTCATGAGCCTCCCCCACCCCTAGCTAGGAGTTGGACCCACCTCTGGCTGGGGCCAGGCCAGTCAGTGCCTCTGCCATCAAGGTATTTACGAGGTAACCTCATTGTTCTCTTTTTGGTTTCATCTCATCTTGATCTGTTCTGTCTTTGTGTTGGGAAGTTTTTCTGCTTCAAGGAGGGGGAGGTGAGAGGAGAACAAGAGAACCTAGTCCTGACAAGAAAGAGAGGGAGGCAGGTCCTGGAAGATGAGAGGAGAAGATCGCCATAACAGAACCTCTCCCTAGAACCCTGTAGTGGTTGAGATGGCAGGAAGGTGTCAGCTGAGGCGATCGAAGGTGGCGAGAATGCCCAGGATACGTCCCTACATGCAGAGCCCCATGCAAGAGGGGAGAGAGACCAAGCATCAGTTAGAGACATACCCGAAGCAATCCATGTTCCCGATGGACTCATGAGGAGGAAGAGGATTGCCTCCCCTGAGGTGGACACCACATGGCATGGAGGAGAGACTGCGAGGAGCCCTCTTTCTCAAGGAGGAGCTGCCATGGACCGTGAGTAATAGTGAAAGGGACCAAACCTCCCAGGTTCTGTTCCTCTTTGCACCGATGTGAGAAAGGACATAGCCAGGAAGATGGGGGGAGGGGAAATGTGTGTGGTGTGGAGACTGTATATAAGATTGCGTTCTATTTGTTTATGTATTCCTGTTACTATTCTGCTCCGTAAATGGTGGTGGTAAGTTAAATCTATGTTTTCTCCCCAAATCTCTCTGTTCTTTTTACCTATTGTCTTAAATGGTAGATTATTACCCTCCCTGTCCTTAATCTCAATCCTTGAACCTTTTTTAGCTGAGTCTGTGTGGAGAAGGGAGTGAGGGGGAGGAGTCAGTGAGCGGTCTTGTGGTTCTCTGTTGGCCACCCAGGCAGTTGGCTTGAACCACAACAGGTAGCCTGAGGGAAAAAAGCCTCTTATTTAGTAAAAAAGAAAAAAATGTCAAATTGGTTGATCTTCTACAAATGACATAATGATGCAGTGCATTCTGGAGGTTATGAAATTCATGACCAAATTAGACAGATGCTTTGAAAACACAGTCAACCATCAGAGAAAGTATAAGATGCCCTTCTTAGTAACGGTCATGGGCTTACAAGCTACTGGAAGAAGCAGCAAGAAGGAAGAGGCAGTAGATAGAAGAAGGCAGAAAATCACTCAAAGTTCAGATGATAGTCACCTTAAAAAAACACAACAAAAACAAACAAACAAAAAAACCACCAAAACCAATAAAAAATACCACAACCCCCCCACCAGATTCCCACACAATTGTTTTTGAAGTCCTCATCCTAAAGTTCTGAACTTTTCCTCACAGCATTGCCTGGTACAATTGAATGTGTTCTGTTAGAAGCATATGAAATATTTACAATAAAAGTAACAGTTTTCAGCAATCTTCACACTTCATTTCTAGCCTATAAATGAGCCCATCTTGCCAAAAACATTGTTTTACTTCATGAACGTTTTAAAAAGGAGCTTTGCTAATGGAAAAATATCTCCTTTCCAGGAAAACTGAAGTTCATCTGAATAGAAAGTACTGCTGAAATTAGAAAGGTTAGCTTAGCACAAAAGCTTTAGTGGGAGAATTAGTAAGAGCCTCCTGTGATCCCCACAGGCACGAAGTCTCAAACTTCCATTCCTCAGCTAATTAGCACAAAATGGACATTTTCCACACTAAAAAGCAATATTGCCTCCATTGCAAAACAATGTAACTTACAGAACTGCTGCAACAGGTTAGACCAAAGTCCATCTAGCCCCACAGACAGTCTTGAAAAGCGTCTGGGATGTTTATGGTGAGGATAGGGTTACTGTTTCCACCATCCATTGTTGACCTCCAATAGCCAGTGTTCGAGACATTTATATGTCAAGCCTCCAAGTTCCCCAGCTTGGAGGTGTGCAGAAAGTCATTACTTTCTCTGTTAGAGGAAGCAATATGTGAAGAGGAAGTTTGTGTGTGATAACTTCGCTGCATGTGAAATTACTAATTCATTGCTAATTCCGTTAGATCCCTCTACACACCTCTTTGTTACAGTAATAATTTCATCATTCTCTGTGATTCCTTTCTCCTTTCTTCATCCTGCCTCAATCCTCACTTCCCAAACTGATGAAACATTTTTATTCATGTTTTCCCATTTCATTTTTGTTACCTTTCTCTGCTTTTTTTTTCTTATTCTATTTTGAGATAGCAGTACCAAAGCTGCCCAAAATTGTCTAATCTAGATGCATAATAGATTTATATAGCATAACACATTATCTGGATGATAATCCAAGAGTAAAACTTCAGAATTTTATTCCTAATTAAACTTTTAAGCAGTCTTCACAAATAAATGCACCACTCAAGTGCTGTGCAGTGCCCCACCAGTGGGTAGCTGTGTGGTAAATATTAATACCGGTACTCGTGCTCTGCCTAAGAAATAAAAACCAAATGATCATAGCTGGTAATACGTAACAGTAAGGAATACTTTCAGTGCTAATTTGCACTAACCTTGAGAGTTTGTCACCAGATGTCTGCAGAGTTCTATAACTGCGTACTACAGTTTTCCCAGTGGGTGGCTGTGTGGTAAATATTAATACTCGTGCTCTGCCTAAGGAATAAAAACCAAATGATCATAGCTGGTAATACGTAACAGTAAGGAATACTTTCAGTGCTAATTTGCACTAACCTTGAGAGTTTGTCACCAGATGTCTGCAGAGTTCTATAACTGCGTACTACAGTTTTCACAAGATTTCTGGGTGAGAATAGTCTCATTGCATATAAAAAGATGACTTTGGAGGGGCTGAAATTTCAAAACCTATGCAGTGAGCAATTTATGAAAAATTCTTCATAATTTTTATCAATTGTAATTGTCTAGGGTTTATAGTAGACGCCCCTAGATCACAAATGAGCTTTTGACTAGTATATTTGTAATACACTACTTATTTTTAAAAATACAATCTTATCAATAGAAGACTGGTACAAGCAAGAATTCACACCTCGGGCAATTTACACAAAAAACAAGACAAGACCAGCACATATGAATGCAATTTCAAGGATAAGTTTACTGAAAACAAATGCTAAAATTCTGATGAATTTTTCTTGAATGAGATATGCAAAGATCACAGGGCTAACTTCATGTGTGCAATTACTTCACTTTTTATTCTCTCTTGGAAATCAGTTAGTTCTGATCTTCAATAACAAACAGAATGGTTTTAAATCAGGAAGGAGTGAGGCTGTTATATACAACTTAATCAATATATTCCTAACAAATGCTATATTTACACCATATATCTTACCAAATATTCAAATATAGAAAACGATGATCACAAATAATTTTCATTCAGATCAGCAGTGACAGAGGAGCTGCCACTAAAACAGGTTCTAAAACAAAGGCCTTTAAGGAATGATGTAGGAAATGTATAGCTGTAATTTTATCTGGAGAGACTTTCCTCTTCTTCCTATTCACCCGAGCCATATGTAGAAAATACGTTTTCCACAACAAATATAGTGGGTAAGGATCCATTTTTTTTTAAGATTAATTTTATTGGCATCACTGGATATAGAAATATCAACATTTCCACACTTGGTGAACATCTCAAAAGGCTATGAAATGACTGAGCACGGCAGACATCCTTACGGATTTTTTCCAAACTAAGGTTTAGGCATCACACAGCTGAAGACGAAGTAGAAAAGGCAAAGAAAAGATCATATTGTCTTTGACACTATCTGTTAAACAAGAATTATCACCTGCCTGCATTCTCCTTTATCCCCCCAACACACATACTCCCCACCCCAAAATTGCAACTGTGACATTCTGTAACTTGAAACCAATACTTTAAAGCAGTTTAGTGTCGTGTAAATTACAGAGTCTGCTACACAAATAATTTGCACTGAAATGTTTATCAGCTCTCTGACATAGCTGCTTCCATTTATAGCTTATAAACTCTTTTACTGGTTCCCTCCCATCTGATAACATGGCTTGAGAACAGGTGGTGAAAATGTTAGGCAATTACGAGAGCCTCTGTTTGCTTGTGTGTGGTCTCTTGGTTTGCAAAGCCACTGACCACATACGAAGGCATTGTAAAAGTCTCAAAGTCAGATTATCAGCCTCCCTTGTGGAGCACTGCCCTGGCTGCAGCTGGAGACTTTCTGGACTGTAAACAGCTTTGTTGAAGGGTTAAAAGTTCAGAATTATCAAAACTTACATTTAAGAACAAAATTTACCTAAAGTGAATCACAAAATATTTCTATATCTTGTACATGTGGCTAGGTAGCTGTCCAGTATTCCACTGTAAGGTTGGTTTCATAGTAAGGCTCAAAAAGCGATACACTCTCCGAGGCAGGGGCGGTTATTTTTCTCGTGTGTTACCATCAAACTATCAGAGATTCTGCAGCAAACCTTATTGGAATAAGTTGACTGTCTGGGATTTTTATTTTAGCAAAACAAGAAAGGATCAAGACTAATAGTAAAATCTTGTAAATTATTACTTACGGATAATGAAGCCTTTTAGCGAGAATAAAGGCTTTTTGTAATTTGAAATGCTTTCAAATTTTAATGCCATTACTGCTAAGAAATTGTTTGCCTTGGAAAGCGTAAGTGCTGCAGAACTAGTTCTCACCAGTGGGGATAGTTCAACTCAGAGTATTTTCCACCGTTCTACTGCATTTGGATAGACAGATCCCATTTGCCACTATACAGGAACAAAAATAACTTCAAATATTTGCCCGACAGCCACAACAGAGATGCACATCGTGGATTTCAGCAGCCATTAAAATAACCTTTGTCATATTGAAAGGAATGAAGTAGTAACAGAGAGGGTATCCCATAGATGTCACAGTCTTGCGTTACTCCTTCTACCATTGTATTCCCTTCCAACACATCTGCGTTTATCTAGGTCCCCTCCCCATTTAGCATGCAGTCATAACCTTCAGGAAAAGAACACATCCTCTAGTCTAGGATTTTAAGTACAAAGGACTCTCTGCCATCTACAGTGCACATATTTTCAAGAGGAATTCAACAACGGGTCTATGCAGCTTATTTTATCAAAATGCTTCCAGTATATATTTCCAGTACTATTGACTGAGTTGGGAAAGGACAGCTGGTCTGTACCTGTACATGGAAAAGTGCACGATCCATAATCTTTTTCAAAGAAGCATGTATCAGAAAGGTTGACTCCCCAGAATTCTTTCAGGACCCAGTAATGTACAATATATCCAGAGACCATTGTACTCAGGCTACTAAGGACTAATTTTGCATTTTCCTTTTATGCAATTTTCATTGTAGATAGTCCTGAAAGTTAGTCAGTGATTGACAGCAAAAATTTCAGGTAGGAAAGGCATGTCTGCTCCTCACACTTAAATGTTTTAGAATTAATGCAAGTATCAGTTGTCAGCTGTTTGTCCATGACATTATTTTTAACAAGCTAGGTCTTTCTGCAGACTCATTTTTTGTTACATCTATTCTGTTCTTCTATTCGTCTGAGCTTGCAGAAGTGTTCAAGTAAAGAGAAAGGTTTTGAATGGAGTGTGACCATGTACTTGAAAATCTTTTTTTCAATTTATTCTATTCTGAAACTTTCAGCATAAGCTTATATTAGATTTTTAGCTTGCCTTTTCAAAATGCATTTTAGAAATAAGGAATTTTTCATTTTCGTATTTTACATGTAAATGTTTCATAATCATGTCAGACAGTGTCTATCAAAAATAATTTGAGATTGCAAAATCACAGGTGCTGAAATTACTAAGCGCCAGGATTAAAGTAGTCTGTCAACTCCAACTTGTGTCCTGCTAGGAATCTTTTCAGAAGTTTTTAAGAAAATACTTATTTTTCTGATAGACCCTCATCTTCAGCAGTGCACAAAACAGACATTATTCAGTGAACGCAACAACTGGTGAAATTTTCAGAAGTCCACAGCACTTTATGCTACCTAAATCCTTTTTCATTTCTATTCTCCATTTTTTGCATGCTGGAAAGTTAGTTTGCTCATTATTTTAATTTCTTGAAATTTCCGTCATTACTGAACACTAAGATGGGAAATTTCAGTTCAAATAATTAGTTTATCAATGTCAGGAAATGACTGAAAATAGAGGATTGTAGCAGAAAGTGTTAGGCTACTCTCACTGCTTGTGCTGTCATCACAGCAATAATTACTAGTATAAAAAAAATAAGATATTGAGATCTCTTGCTTGCTTTTTACTTTTCTAGCACCGGGCTATATTAGGGCTCAGTTTTCAGTCTTACTTTGAAATTTGGGCAATAAAATTTATAGACAGTGCAGAGGATTGTCACATATTTGCGAGCTACTATGACCTGGGACAGGAAAAGAGCCATCCAGCGGCATGAAGATTACAGTGCACTACAAATGTTCTTTAAGCTTAGCTACCATCTCACACTTAGGGCTACATGATGGTAAAAATTGGTTCCAAATCTCTGTGATTTTGCGTGTGTGTTTAGGCATTGAGAAACGGTGGCATACATGTGGAAAACAGACAAATGGAGATGTATTTGGTACAGAGCAGATTGTAGGGTTACTACTCATGGGAAAAGTAGTAGGGTGTTTGATGTGTAGCCATAGGATATATCCATTTGTACTAAAAGCTGCATTGGAATAGGTTGCCCTCTGTAGAAAATGGTGGTTTGGAACTGTTTTTATGGATAACCCATCTTGAATCAGAAGATCAGTACAAAAATGCTGTATAGTATTCAGAAAATGATAATGATCTGTAGGAGGGAGGAGGGGGTTGTTAAGTGTTTTGGTTTGCAATTTTTTTTCCCTTTCCTTTTCTTTTTAAGCCAATTCTATCATCTGCTTCAGAACTTCAGCTTGGGAAACAAAGCCTAGCCATAGTTTACATAGCTGTATAAATAATGCCAGCTGTAGAAGCATTCACACAACATTGACAGCAATGGATAAAAATACATAAATACTCAATTGCTCAAACATTGCCTTTTAAGTACAGTAAACCAATGAACATAAGTTCTCTGAAACACCAAGTGAGTTGAAACACGAATGTTTATAAAATATGGGGCTCCCGAGCAGATGGGCTAAGAGCTGCTTGGCAATTTGCGTATGAAAGCAAAAATTTCCCAAATGGCCACTGTTCTGGATCCTTTTACATTTAAGCTGCAAACCAGCGATACCGTGATAGGGGTCTGTAGAACTGCTAACCTGTCACAACTTCTCATGAGGCTGGTGGGAAGTGCAAGGATTTACCATTTGCTAAAATCAAGATTTAATGCCATGCATTAATTACCCAGAAATGTGTAACTGTTTAATTCCTTGTGCCTTTTTGTTGTAGAATTGTCATTGATAGCCAAGTCTGTTAGACTCGATTTTCTGTTCTGTTAGCATTAAGGGAAGTAAGAGAGCATTCCTTCTGAATTTGAACTACTTTTAAACTGACAGCAAGCAATGGCTGGAGAACATTTGTAGTCTGAGTCATTCGTGTGTAGTTAAAAATTCTGTGCTGTTAAGAAAAGTTGTATGCATAAAGTGCTTTTCATTGTCTGGTCTTTTTTTTTTCTCCACACACAGTCTTCCATTCTGTAAGAACTGTAAGGCATAATGCAGGTTACTTCAGAAAATTAAAGGAGGGACCATATGTCCAGACCATATGTTTCAGCATCTTGTCTGCTACTTCTCTACAGACCAGGGACTGAGTTTGCTAATATGGCCTATGGTGTTTGTATTGCTCTCTACTAAAATATTTTGAAGTCAATCAGCATAGTGAAAATAGAAATTCGCCAAGAAGCTACCTCTAAGGAATTTACACAGAGTCAGACCTCAAAACACAGAATATGTTTTTGTATAGCAGCTTGGGAATCTGTCAGACTCCCAAGAGCTGACAACACAAGTATTACAGGAGGACAGGCAAGCACAAAGGATGAAGGCTGCAACTTCTTCTACTCCCTCATATAAGAGAAGAGCAAAAATCAGCAATGGAATTGAGTTTGCAAGTAGATATACACAAAATAAATACCTCATGCCCAATTTTGCAACTCATTCCTTCAGTCTTACCATGGTCTTCTATTCCTAACATATTGTTCTAACAGATGGATAAAATTAAATTAAATTATTACAGATCTTTAAGTCTTTATTTAAGTTGGAGTTTTTGTTTTGTTTTCACAAGGCAGAGAAAATGCTAAATGATTTGCAACACTCAAAGATCTGCTCTTTGTCTAAGTACATATCATCACACAGACTATGATACAGGTTAAATATATTAGCCTTCTAGTTTGGCATCATTTACATAAGACTGTTTTTATCAATTAATTACTCTTTTGGATATCACTAATAGTTACAAATGGGATGCAGTGAATCTCAGTGCAGAAGGAGTTTGAGATTTACTTTCTACAGTCTTATGAAATAAAGCCTATATCATGTTAGTGCTCTTCCTCATTTTCTGCCTTATCTCAGCCACACGTTCCTGGCCAGCCAAATACTCACCAGAAATGTGAGTGAAGTAGATCTTGTTTCTAATGAGTGATGTTTTTATTTGTCTGAATTTGCAGGGGTACTCTGTCCAGCCTGCTAATGGGCAGAATTATGGACTTCTTTTTTAATTACACATACAGATTGGGGAAGCAGGTGTTTGTCTTTTCTGCTACCAGTCTAACCTACTTCATACCTGTATAAAATTCAGTTCATGGCTTTTAAACATTTTTTTTGTTTATTGCTATTTATGAAATAAGTAGTTTACAACTTTATCAAAACAAAGCAGAACTGGTAAAGATTTTGGATAAAGAGTCTTTACAACAGGCTGCTCATTTCCTGATGCACAGGAGTGTATCACTCTCATCTTGCTCAGTGTTCAGTTTTACAGTTCAATATGGTGACAGATTTCAAGGTAAGAGAGGGCTATTTTGCTCACTTAGTCTCGCCCTTGCAGCTATTGCAGACGAGAGCATTTTTTCACATTTTATCAAGGCCCGTATATACAACTTCTTCTTGATGTAACAGGACTTAAGCAATCTGAAAAACTTACAGTGAGCATGTAGATTTTATTGAAAATTAGTTTTGCCTAAAACATGAGATGCTATTGACAGTCCATTTGATCTACTACATTGAACTTGAATGTCAGGAACAGGACATCATGCAAAGGTGCAAAGACCAAAGGGTTTCCACTGGGGAATAATCAAAATAAGGTGCAAGCCTACCCACAGTTCAATTCTGATTGCATAGAAAGTGACTGGAACTTGTTATCACTGACTGTACAAAAACAGAATTGTTAGATTTCATCTAACCTCAGTGAGAAGCTGCAAAATGTCACCTTCACCAAGTTTTAGTAGAGCAGCTAACAGATGGCTGTGAATGTAATTCCTCAGTTTTAAAATTATCTACAGAAAAAAAATAATTTAAGTGATTTGGCTGGACAGTTTTGCTTGGCTTTTTGTTTGCTCTGGATCCAGTGTATAAGATGCTCAATTTCTCACACTATTAGGATCAAATTTATATGACAAGTTAAAATGGAGAATAAAAAAAATGAACGGTCCGTTACTGAAGTTTATATTAACGAAACAAAAGCTGAACAAAACAGACACACAAAAATTAGTCTAAGTGCTAAGCCAGGAATGTATTCTGAGCAGTTCAGCGCAGGAATATGTCAGAGCTGGGAAAGAAGCTTTGTTCACCCTTTTTCAAAATTAAAAAAAATAAAAATTTCATCTCACCATAGGACAAAGAGAGATTATGCACATTTTCGCAGGAACTTCAGGTGTTTTCTGTGAAAATGTGATGAAAAAAAAATGAGTTTTTTGCACCAAAACAGTTACTTGGACCAGAAGACATGGGCAGGGCCAAAGATCAAGTCCTCCGTCTGAACCAGGTGGAATAGGCTGGTTTCCCACAATGTAGATGAGTTTCCTGAACATTTTTCTCTGGTAGTGCATTTCTGTGTAATTTGAAAATCTCTTTTTTGTCAAATTGGCATGCATTTGAAAGTTTTGTGTTTTGTAATTTTCTTAAGACAAACCAGCTCACTTGAAAACATCTGATTAGTTCTAATAAATATATGTTTTATCTAAATTTTTCATTCTGTTGATTGTTTTGTGTGGAGTCTTAATACTGTCAATGTCCTTTCATTAGGTATCCTGTTCATGTTAAAGTATCACATAGATTAGTTACAAAATTTGTACTCCAGTGCTTCAGTCATTTCAACTGTCTTTTAGTTAAATGAAAAGCTAGCTTTAACCAGTATTAAAATGAGTATATCTAATTTGGCTTAAGGCTGTATGTGAACAAGTCTGTTTATAGTAAGCAGAAAAATGCAATTTCACCCATCTTTTATTTTGTTCTGAAATCTAGTATTAATTTTAATTCATTTTGTTTTCAGAACTGTGCAAGTACTACAGAGTCATTAGGCATTTGAATTCAAGGGGTATATGTAGGGCCTTATCATTCAATTCATTAACTTCAGGCGAGGGAGGCTGTATCTTCTGTTTATATTCAAGTAAATGAACGTCAAAGATTGCCATGTGTGTGGTGTAAATAAGAAAGGCCACCAGTGGAGAGCTTCCATTTTTTGTGATGAGAACATAAAAGTCAGTTTCTTCTGTTCCAGAGGTGATATTTTACTTAGACATCTGCTCTCTTTACAAAAAGTAGGCAAAACGCCTTTTGTTATTGATTTGCAGACTGAGAGGGTTTGGACATCAGCTAAGCTTAAGCCTTTTGAAAGTCCTGTAAACCTTCATGTTTTAATGATAGGCTGAACAGTTCTTTGTAAAAATACAATTTAAATGAGAGACAGAGGGAATAAACCAAATAGAGAGTTTGGGTTATCATCATGAGAATAATTACACTGCATCCCTGGAGCATTTTGCTGCTTGTCGTAATTTTCCTAGATTGTAATTCTACTATGAAAACTTTGCTGAGGGAATTATATCACGTTATTCTAAAGTCTTAACCACAGGGAATGCAATTTTTGTGTATGTTTAATAGTGAAAATAAAGATGACGAATCTGGCCATTTAGAGTTACCAAATGACAGATTTCAAAAGGAGCTGATTTACGGTATTTTGCATTCTCCATTCTTCTTGAAGTCTTCAAGACAAGTTCCTTATTCTTTGGAATATGTTTTGAATGAATAAAAGCAAGATCAGGACTGAATATTAAGATTTTTATGATAATTATGTGACTTTAAAAGCCTTGAAAATGAAACAAAAATCATTATATTAGTTATTATATATTTATCCTACACTATCATAATTCAAATAATCTATATTTCTGTAAAACATGCTTTAATCTCTGAACTCATGTTTAATGGCTAAATTGTCATGATTTACTAGGAAGTGGTAAATCTTGGCTTGTGTTTGTTTCGATGTGAATTTTTTGTTGAAGTCCATGAATGAGTAGTCATCCAAGACACAAAAGCAGTAGTTAATACTTGAAATTCAACTCTTTACTGCATCAGTCATCATAAGAACAAAAGCACCAGTTCAGATCATTTTTCTGTTCTGTAAGAATATTTTCTCCAGCCATACCTAACCCCACTATCAGTATCAGGACTACGAGTATCTTTAATAGCAGATGTATAACCAGTATGTTCTCCATGTCCCTGTTACTAATTCCATAAGTAGCATTGAGATCAGCGTGGCCCTTTCATTACTTTAATTTCTTGAATCTTTGAACAATGGGTGTAAGGTACTATGAAAATAAATGGGTTTATTCTAATATAATCATTGCAGTTGATAAAGTGCAATTAAATCTAGACTCAAGATCTTTAAGATTTGCCTCTTTTCACTCGATAAAATTACACTGTAGAGAACATTGATAGATGAAACTATCTGAAAAAGATTAATTAATTGCCAGATATTTTATTCTGCTCGTATTTCCTAATGTAAATGGTTGTGTTGCGTAAGGAAATACAAAATACGGAGGAAAGGCATTGTAAAAATACATGGTAAAACATCTGATGCCGCAAAAGAGGAATGTGCTAGAATAAAAAATAAGAATAAAATGGGGGCCCTGGAAAAATGATTGCTGCTGCCTTGATGATTGCTTCCTTTTTCTAATTTTTTTGTGTATAACCATAAGATATAGCCCACTTGGTATTTTTGACAATAGAAAGTTTAAATTTGTATGCTTTTATGGCATAATGAACCCACAGCAATTTAATTGTGGTGAGTAGTTAGTCATATGTTCTGCTAAACAATCTGGCCTAAAGAGATAGCTGCATCAATAGATGGCTGTCTGAAGTAAACTCATGATTATGTGTTTAAGAGAGACAAATTTTTATCATCTTTAAAAGTGACGAATATTGCTTAACAAAAACAAAAAAGCTCAGAATGTCATGTCTAATGAGCATACAGGAAACGCATCTTCTTTTTGAGGTGTTTTGTAAATATTATTCAAAAAAAGGTAGTAGCAGAAAAATGTTTTAACTTTGTTTTCCTTACAGGTGGAAATTAATTTTGTTTTCTGTTAGGACTAGAGTGTTCTTATTACTCCCTCTACATAAAATCCTACATCATTACTGCAAATCAGATTTTTCTTTCAGTTGCAAGTCACATTCTCAACTCAGAAAGTAATTAATACTTTAAGTAAATATGACCCTAAAATTTTGGGTATACCCTTATCTTGGCAAGAGGGTTCCATTGACTAAAGTGATTGATAAGCAAAATGATTATTAATAGTTCCCACTATAATATCAGATAAACATCACTGACGCTGCCATTCGTCACCTACTACTGTCTTTTTACAGCCTTGAGAAGTCATTTCTTAGAGCAGTGCATGCGTGACACACTTTTAAATGTTTCATTGAAGTTAAAGCTACTTAACTTTATCATACATTTCAAGAATTAAGAAACACATCCTGCCTTTCTGTATATATGTTTGCAAGGTATGCAAAACAAGAAATAAATATTACATGGTGTAAATCAATATTCTTCTTGTCGTAAAACTACTATACAGACTTAGAAAATCCTCCCTTTATGAGAAAAAAATATTAAACTTAGTTTTCTCTGCAAAATGGCAAACAAATAGAAATGTTTGCATTGTAGATAAAACAGATGGTAAACATAAAAGGGTTTTCTGAATTTCCCAGGATTTTTACCACTGATTAAACTAGTACTGCCTCTACAGTGCTAGAAAACATGGTGGATAGAAAATGCTTTGCCTTATGCAACAGCACAATGTTGCCTGAGCTCTATCTACAGGGTGTATTATTATTAATGATGATGCAGATGGCAGAATATTCTGCTGTGAAGTTGTAAAGTTATTTTGCAATTTTGAAAGTCAGCATAAACATTTTTATTTGTAATCTAAGTTTAACATGAAATAACTGAGAAAGAATTAACAAAGTATGCTTTAATACACTAGTCATTCTGCGTATTTTCCTGTTTTCTCCTTTTCCATTTGACACTGCCATTGAAAACTATTAACTAAGTCTGAATTTGATTTTTAAATGTCAAATTAATTTCACAATAGGTTGTGCAATGTATGGACAGCTCATGAGCTGGTTTTGCAAAGCTTTAACATTGTCTCTTAGGTTTGTGACCCAAACCAAAAAAATTAAAGATTGTGATTTCATTTCCAGCTTTTTTTAAGTGGGTTGGGGGCCTCCTTTTGAGATATTTCTAATTACTGTCTGTTACTACTGTAGCATGAATACTGCTGAGGATTGGGTCCCAGTGCCATTCAAGTTCATAGTCCACATCATGGTTGCCTGAAATCCTTTCTTTCCTTCAAGGATTATTTTTATTTAATAGCTTAAAGCCCACGAACTAACCATTTCAAAGGAAGAGATCTTTCTAATATGGAACAGCAACTTCACCCATTAAAATGGAATAAAATCAGCCTTGTGTGTCTGGAAGAACCTGAGAACAGTTCAGGATGAAAGTAACTTAACAGGCTTCACACTGCAGTATTTTGCTTTCTTCATTCAGTGGAAAGGAAAAAGGCAGAGTGGAGAAGAATTACACAGAGTTACTCGCCCAGAAATGTCTAGCAGTAAAGCATGACAGATTCTGGACACACCTAATATAATACAACTATATTTTATTTTTTACTCATGAGTGAGCTGTGTCATGTTCAGTCACTGAGAGAAAATTAAATGGTTAGTACCTGGTGGAAAAAAAGCATTAGAGACTGTCTTGCAGGCTCAGCAGGGTCTGCAGAGAAGGCAAAGTCTCACCTACCTGATCATTTTCAATCCAGACACCAAGCTGATGTTTTACCACCATGTAAAGATTGGTTCACTACAAACACAAGGACCAGCATGCGATCAACTGGGAATTACCAACTGTTTGTGTGTTAAAACATTTTGAGATGTTTTCAAAAAACCTGTGATTTGTGCTTTTCTACTTCAGCCTCAGGGAGTCTAGTGGCACACTCTACCTACTCTGCAGAAGACATCCATGGAATAAAATCAGAGCTATATGTCACTTTACATGGGCTAAGTTAAACATAAATGTCACATTGACTTTTTTTTTAAATTTAGGTGAATACAGTTATTATCATAGAATCATAAAGTCATAAAATGGCCTAGGTTGGAAGGCCTGGGTTAGACATCATCTGATCCAACCTCCCTGCCATGGGCAGGGACACCTCTCAGCTAGACCAGGTTACCCAAGGCTCTGTCCAACCTGGCCTTGAACACCTCAAGGAAGGGGGCGTCCACAGCTTCTCTGGACAATTTATTCCAAAGACTTACCACTCTCATATAGAAGAATTTTTTCCTACAATCCAATCTAAATCTATTTCAAAAAAATAGTCCAGAAACTGTCACGGATGGAAAGACTCTGATGTTTGTGTTTACACAAAACGTTTTTGTATGCATTCCCTAAGGAATCAATTATAAATCATCAATATCTCTCATCGGGTAGCATTCCTCAGTCCTCTGAAACTTGTGAGTGAAACCACCTTTTTTATAGGTATCAATGTGACAAACTTATGTTTAGCCAGGCAGAGCATTTTAGGCACTCAAGTTCACCAACCGTCTATCAAATGTAATGAAGAAGTGGGTAAAATTGAAAGCAGACATTGCAAGTTAGAAGCTGCCATCTATTGTCATTGTGAACATACATTAATCTAAAATACTGATGTCTAAGATGTTTCTTTCATGTGTAATGCAGAAATTAATTGTCCTTTGAAATGAAAACTGAGCGGTCATCGCAAAAATGTAAATCAGCTCTCACTGAAGAGGGATGCCTAAGTCTAATACCATAGAAGCAGGAGGAGAAAAAAATAATGTTGTCTATATTGAAATAATTATGAGTAAAAAATGTGTGATTCTAGCTTGAGTCTGCATTATTTCTGCAAGGCGATGTAGTTGGAGCCTTGCTGCTGGGAAATGTCCCAGCAGTTCATATGGCTACTGTTTTACTTTGCTTGGCTCAAAAGAAAGGAAAAAGCTGTGTGGAAAAATCATGGGTCATAGCAGGAATTGCTGTACCTCAGCAAACTTGTGAAGTGTGGGGCCAGGGGATTGCCTAGAAAGGCTGAGAAACAACTGCCAAAAAAGGATGATGTGTCCTGTGTAGAAGCAGCCTTGTACCTGAAAGGCAGCTCCATAGTAGGTGACTGTCAGCTCAAGAGAATAGGACACTTGGCTTCATGTCCACGGTGGTGGTACAAGAGCCTCTGCTCACAGCTGCAATACCACAAAGACATCAAAAGAAAGAGGAGACAGTGTTAACTATATTGGAAGCAGAGGTATCACTGTGTGTACAGCAGCCCACAACATAGCGCCGTAGATACCACAGGCAGTGCTTTAATGAGTTATCCTAGGCATTGGATAAAATCTAACTGAACATTGCATTGTCCATGTCATCTGGCTCTCAAGACTCAGTTAATATCTTTTGTTGATGCTATAAGGATTCACACTCTTAAGATAGTACCTATGGCCTAGGCTTAGACTTTTGTCTGTCCTGGAGAGTTTCTACTCAGCAGAACATCTCATGCTCTTTTTCTATGGCTAGACTATTTCTAGTCTCCTGATCAGATATTTGGTAATGAACAATAAATATCTTCCATGGCAGTGAACATCTGTTGCACAGGAATAAAATGATCTATTCAGTGAATTTTTCTTTTTTTTTTCATTTCTTTCATAAGCACCATATAATCAACAGTGTCTAAGGCCAAGGTAATACAGTAATTAGAGCACAGAGATGCTTTTATTTCCCAAAAGTAGAAAAGGGTTTTCTGTCAGCTCATTTTGTTCCTAGTCTAATCTGGAGCCTAACTTATGTAACAAGTATGGCAAACATCCTAGTCACCCCTTCTAAAGGAATATGGGCAAAAAAAGGAGCTTGCTATGGAATACAAGTTATGAAGTTCACTGGTGGTAGGTGTGACCTTTCCAGGCATTCCAGATCTGTGGGTTAAGACACATCTCAGAGCACGTGTGTGATTTTGTGTGAGTGTTTGTGCGTATGGTTTGTTCTCAGATCAGAAGACCTCTCATGTAGATAGCTGTCGGAAGGTGGAATTCTTATTATTATGAAACTGAAAGAGGAGAAAACAACCCCTCAAATTTATGAGGAGGTGGACTTTTGAAATTAAAGATCAAACCAGTTTAATCACTATATTCTCATTTGACTCAGACTTGAAGACCATGCTTTTTGTAATTCCTGTCCAGAGAAACATCCTTAATTTAGTCAGGATGAATTACTTTTGCATTTCATGTTCATTTCATAGGAAAGTTATTAAAATTACTTATTTCTCAGATAAATTTCTGTAGTTTCAGTTTGAATGGAATATCAAAGCCCATGGATAGATTTTTTTCTATATGGTGTCAGAGGTCTGAGGAGCCAGTTTGCTGTGATCTGTAACTACTGTTAAGTATTCTAGGTTGGACTTTTTCAAAGGGTAGTTTCAGTGAGTGTTTGCAAGCTGCATGGCCAGATATCACACACGTGTTCTTCCACCTCATACACATACAAAGTGTGCAATGCAAACATACAAAATTTAGTTTTCAAGACAAGACTAAATTTCCATATAAATGCAGAAGGAGATGGAGAAATATAGAAGAGAGATACTTTTTCCCATATCCCTCTCAGTAAACCTTTACTGAGAACACCACATACATTACATATAGTTCAAGTGGATGGTAGCTATTTTTAGTACAACCTGTTGGAAATGTGTGTCATCTTTTATTGGATGGATGATTCCAGGAAAAGTGCAATTATCAACTGTCGCTCTCTGGTGAAATGTCAGATATCTCCCACAAGCACAAATCAAGTCACTTACCAAAAATATATTAGCAGAAGAAGGGAGATTTTCTTTTCCATATTAGCACCATGTAACATCTGCTGGCTTGATCAGCTTTCTAGAAAGGGAAGTGTTCTTTGGTCACCAGTAGCTAAAAGTAAAAAAAAAAAAAAGTAGCTAAAAGTAGCTAGAAGAGCTGATAAACATGGTTTTACCATATGTAGAAAGTAGTATCAGCAAAAGCCTGTACTGCTGGTGGCCCTTCAGGCTGGAAGAAACTACCACAGAAAGATTATGTATTTACAACACACTATCCTGAATCAAAAGACAAGGAAGAGAATTTCTCATAACTCTTTTCTTTTTCCTTGCATAAACAGATTTTTCATGTACAGAGATCTGATTAGCTGGTGTCTTTCTTTTTGCTTTTAATCAGTTTTCAGACTGTGAAGCATATTACTCATGCATAACCAAACCCTCAAAAAAGAAAAACATATCATTTTCTTGGCAAAAGCTTTTACCTTTACTGAGAACAGCGACATTTTTTCTTCCTCCCTTCAAAATGTTTGTATGAAAAAAACAAAGCAGAATCCATGAAAAACAGAGGAGAACCCAAGTTCAGAACTCTTAGAAAGCTTCTCATTCAAGGGAATCTCCCACTAGACTCAATGGGATGAACCACAGAACACTGGTTTGCTATGGGCTAAACTAAAATGGATAGTGTGGGAGAATCATAACTGATGTGGATTTCCACAGGACATCTTGCCTGATGTGGTCAAAATCCAGCACAGCTGTGCATAAAACAAAGCACACAATGGTTTTACTATCTTGTGGGAAGAGTAAACATGCTCTCACACTGAGGTTTCTACCAGTATCAGAGACTTAGGTCCACAGCATGTTGACAGCTGCAGTGACTAATTTTTAAGTGCCTTGCCAGCTCTTGGAAATTGTGCTGGTTTGAGGTGTTGGATTTCCTAAAGCAATGCCTAAAACAAAAGAGAAAGATGCCCAAGCAGAGGGCCTGTGGTAGCCAGCGTGCTGTGCAGAGAATGAGACTTTTCATCTTTTCTGCTAAAAATGCTCCAGTGTTGGGTAGAATAATTAAACAAGACTTGAACCAGAGATATAATAGAATTTCTCTACCTTCTTTTGGCATAGGAGACATGTTGTTATGCCATACCAATCTGCCTATTTTCTCTGGGCCAGGGACTGAGGGCGCTGAGAGTGAGTGCAGGAAGCCAACAAGAGGTATCACACAAAGCACAGCAGCACCTTGTGAAAGAGGGTGTAGCACACAAACTGTTCACTTCATATTAGTCTTGATCGGAATCAAAATGTCACATATGCAGAGGGGAAAGTTATAACAGAAAAAGCTATGTTAAGTAATGAAAGATATCCCTGACTTCATACAACATAAAAATTACTTTTCCTCCTAAATTTTCGGACTCAAGTGGAAGGAGAAGGTAGTGACTTTACACTGATGCTGAAGAAGAATTGAACGTACTACTGTCCTCGTTTTCCAAAAAGTCAATAAGAATTTTACTGGAAAATAGCAACTTGTTTATTGGAAGAAAACCAACTCAAAAATATTAAATTTTTGGCTTATTAATGCTGATTACTTCAGTGATATCTGATTATGTATGAAGAGCAAGACTTTGACACTACTACCTTTTGGTTTAAGTGGGGAGGGAGTACATTTTAGGACTTGAGAACACTGTGAGTCCTGCCTCACATATGCGCAGAACCTGTTGTTCTGTCCCTTGTTGAAGAAAACTCTGAGCATCTTAGGCAGTTTTTGGTGTACCGGAATTCATGTCTCTGAAAGCTCAAGCATAACTGGTGAGAAGTTAAAAATCCAATGCAATAGGATAGGATTTGCCTAAGAATTTAGTTAATGGGTAGGATTTGTGTACAGGTAGTAGAGCGAAATTAGTTTGTGTTTTACAGCAGCTGCTGAATTCTACTGTCACTGATCAATGCTTTCTACTTTAAGTAGGGTGTGTTGTAATACCTCTTTTAGCTCTTCTTCTACTAGTGTGCATTTATGAACCTTGGTCATCATGGTGTTTGAAACAGAAGCAGTTATTTCTCTCTTTGGGTTTTCTTTCTTCCAGGTAGTTAGTAGAAAGGCTTGATTCATTTGCTGGTTCCTTGCTTTTGTATCGGCCAGCTTTGCTTCTGTGCTTTCTACGCATGCGGGGAACAGATGTTGTTCTCTCCACTGTATGATATCAAAACAATGCACAGTGTACTGTCCAAGACAACAATCAGCATCAACAATTTCCAAACTTATATCTTTTTGCAGCAGAAAATTTGTTTTCTTAGGATTACCAAAATAAAATGCCTCAGGTTTTCTTCTTGCAAATCCCCAGCACAGGATGTTTTAAAGACCTCACTTTGTTACTGTTGCTTCTCCGGTAGAACCAGGTTTGCTAGACATAAAAGGCATGCAGTTAGTTCTTCCCAGTTAAGACTGAGGGACCTGAAGAACTGAGTTAGGAAGACTGTTGCTTTAGAGTTGAAGAATTAGCTGAGCTGAATAGGTTTGAGGAGAATCTTGTTCTCAGTGGTGATATTTAGAATATTGCTAATGACATAATGGAAAGGCTTATCAGCAAAATGAATACTGTTTATCATATACACTCAGCTGAACAGATTCAGATGAAACATTCTAACGAAATTGTTAGAATTTGCTTGAATATGACTCATGTGTTGTATAACTCATGGTTATTTGTCCATTCCTGGAGGTTTCCATGTTTTTTCATCATTATCTCTTGAATGCAGAAAATCGTTATGCTGATGCAAAATAAACTAGTTTTCGAAGCTGTAATTTCACCTTCCTCTTAAGTAATCACTCATCCTCAAAGTCAGAGCCTTGTAAAAGCTGAAAGAACAGTTCCAGAAGTGCTGGTTTAAAGTTTGGGAAGCAATCAGTAAAGAGCATAGCTGTTAATGGCAGCAGCCTTCCCTGTCTAGTGACTCATGGTGCCTATCCTGGTGTGCATCTTATCCAGCTGTGAAGCAATATACCATCTTTTTTTCCCCATAATACTTCTTCCTGCCCAGCACCTCCTATGCCTCCTATTAATGAAGTTGTTTGAATACGTTTTCTGACTATAGTTTCTGTACTGATAACATATTTTGGCATGACCTATGTGTAGCCCCCAAAGACTGTGACAAGGTCATTCACAGTCATTCACACTGGTGTATTTCCAGAAGCTAAAAATTTCTTAATCTACTATACCTGTGTAGACATTTAATGGTTGTCAGATGTTTTTCTGTACTAATGATACTAAAAGCTCTTTTGCTGTGTTCATAAAGACAGAGAGAAGAGTGATTTCAGCCTTCCTTTCTTGGTCTTCGTTGTCCAGTCTCTGCTACCAAACTCTTGTTGTCTATTATATATCTTGCCCACATTGTTCAACCAATTTTTAACGATGCTGTGGCAAGAAGTTATTAATTCTACTCCCTTTCTCTTGTTCTAGCCCAGCTCTTCTGGTCTCTCATTATGACCATTGTATCATGTTAGAAAACTTCTCCAAAACAGTAATACACAACATCCACAGTCAGCTCTTGAAGTGTCTGCTTTCATGATAGGAAACAGGACAGCCAGTGAAGCCCTGATCTTTTATAGTCCTGCTGTTAAACGTTCAGAATGTCTTCATGTCTCCATCGTGTGACAAACATAAAGCATTAATAGGGCTCACATCTGAGAGCAATGCTTAATTAAAAAAATATTTGCACCATTATTTTATTTAATAATAAAAAACAATATGGAAAACTCTAACTGAAACATTTATGTACAAAAATAGACCTCTTGAGAGTAATCTAGTCCTTCTCACTAGTATAAAAGGTTTAAGTGAATTTTTACTAAGAATCGTGATGATATCACATCATCTGAGGGAAAACAAAACCCACTCTATGACATCAGGATTTCTGTGGGAAAAAAAAAAAAGAAGTGGTCTGAAATAATCTTCAAACAGAAATGTTGCTCTAACTTGTGATGTTTTTGTCATAAATGTTATAAACATCATTCTTTGAAGACAAAGCTTCGTGTACCCTCAATTTACCTGGAAATGTAATATAAAAATCTTTCTCAGAACAAAGCAGTTGAATTGATCTTCACATAGAGTGAATGAAGCATGAGTAACCAGAGATGGGTCTAAGTAGCAAATAGTTAAGTTCTAAGTCTGAAGGAAGGTGAGGTAAAAGGCCAAATGAGAGCCAAGATATTTACGTACACAAAAATTTTACTCAAGAAATTTAATTTTTCAGAAAAGATGGGTTTTCATAAGGGAATGGTTTGATTGGCTACAAAGGTATGCATAAAAATAGCATTTCAATACTACTTCTTTTTGCAATACAGATAAACAGTTTCTCTCTCTTAGCTTAAATATTCTTTTCAACTTATCTCTTCATTATTTTAACAAAATAGACCAAGAGTGATAAAACTGGGCTGCTCCATATGGTAAGGTAAGTGCAGAGCTGCCAGCAATAGCAAGGCAGGTGGGCTGGTAGCTTTAAGCACCCAAGAATAAAAAGAGCAGAGCAAACCTGATACTAGTAACCTCATCAGCCATGAGTCAAATGATCCCTGGGTAAGTTCACAGTTATGAGACTACTCCGAAGTCAAACCATGAAGTCAAGTCTTGTCAGGGTCTGAATCAGCAAAGTACAAGGCCAAGCATGGGCATACCTGCAGTATAATTCAACGACCATCTGACTGACCTTATCTGCAGCTCCTAGGCAAAGCAGACAGCCCTAATGTTTCTTCTCATTGCTCTTTCACAGCACTCCTTACACTAGCCTCTTCTCAGGTTATTCAGCTGCGCCATATTGAAATTAGCCTTGGGCAACAGGCAGGCAAATCCATGGCGGGGGTAGAATAACTAGGACACTGGGCGCAAGCAAAGCTTTTGAATCCACATCAGGTTCCTCTAGGAAAAAGATTTTCATTTCATTTCATTAACTTCATAACTTGTATTTTTATTCTAATAACTTATTCATCCATATCTCCTATATTGTAACTTCATGATAATGTAACATAAACCTACCAAAGACAACCAAGTATATAAAAAAAAGTGGTTTGAGATCCAGAACTGGAAAAGTGACCAAGAAACACTTCTGGTTCAGTCAGTTTTTAATGGTTTACTTGGTGCACAGTCATTTGAAGTACATCGTATTCTGTTTTCATTTGTCAGATCCAAGAGAAACGAACACAGTATCTGTGGTTAGAAGGAATTACCTCCTGCAGTGGAATAGGGAATTTACTTTTGAAGCTATCACCTAGACAGGAGAGCAGGAAACAAAGATTTCTTTTCTCGCACTTTTGATCTTCACTTCTTTCTGCTTTTCAGCTGGGGCCTATTAGGTAGTAAGAAGGGAATTTGTCAGATAAGAAGAGCCCTGTATCAGTCTGTCACAAGGTGGGACAGCAATCCCCATAGCTGCAGAAAGATACTTTTTTCTCTCCTTCATATTACATCTGTGGGGTAAAAGAGAGAGAAATATTTGGGTGTATCTTTTTTCTCAGAAGGCCCAACTGAGATTTTTTTGCCCCTTCTGAAGCTGGAGCATAGGTAGGTAAAGGTGAGACAAAAGCTGCAGAGAATCCTGTCCATTACAGCAGTGTTTAAGGCATCTATTTTTCAGTCCAGTAGAAAATATATGAGCTGGACATTCTTTTCAAAACAATCAGGAAGAGGATGCTGAGAGTGCGTAACATTGCCCAGGATCGTTGCTTTACAGGTGTCTAGAGAAAGACACAGTGATGAAGAAGTCAAGAGAATTAGATCAGAATTGCATTAAATCTCAATTATTTTAAAATTCTTTTTTTTTTGCCTAATAATATCGCTGAATTAGTGAAAATGTTAAAAGCTAACTGTGTATGCTATGTGTGTGAAAGAAGTAGAGATGTAGAAAATAAGCTAGATATGAATCCCAGGGTAATGATCCCTCAGTAGTTGTACTGCTGTGACAGGGCTACCTCAGTGAGCAAGAGCTAGGAAGTGGTCTTCAATGTGTAATACTCTCCTCTCAAATGGATTTATAAGTCTGTCTGTCTGTCTGTCTTTCTTTCTTTCTTTCTTTCTTTCTTTCTTTCTTTCTTTCTTTCTTTCTTTCTTTCTGGTGTTCTATTCAGATAACTTGATGCAGGCTAAATGATTGCAATTGATAAAAACACACAGTATATCTTTTGCTTGGCTTTAGTATAAAAGTTGAGTTCAACTGTCCCAATACTTTGATGACAAAAAGATTTTAAACACCTCATATGTATGGATAAGTAATGAATATAGTGCCTTCCTATCCCTCTCTGTTTCAAAAAATATAATGACCTTCCTGCACCAACACTTTGCTTAGAAGAATTTGAATGGCCAGTTCAGCAAACCAGGTGCAGTCACAGGATGTGACTATTCTTTGTTAGACACACTGCATGAATTGTCCTTAAACCAGCCAATGAGACTGGAAACAGACCTGGGTGCATAAAACAAAAAATCCAAAGCTGAGCCTATAAACAGCTCCGTGGGTTTTATTTAGCTAATTTAATTATATGAACTTAAAACAGACCAAGTGTGTGCAAACAGCAACATTCCTCTACGACTTGATGCATTTTAAATGCTGTGAGTGTTTTCTTGTGGGAGAGAGAAGAGAGGCACACTGAGCTCTCTCTGAAAGCAATTAAATACTAATAACAGAGGGTGACATCATGCTGCATGACTTCTTCAATTAGAACCCCAAGTCATTTCTGGCTTAATCATTCCCACTTGTCAATTTGTTCTCTAGAAGATTTCACAGACCTGCTTCTTGCCCATATTTAAAATAGGATTTCTGATTCTGACACCTTTTAAACAGAATTCCACTTGGATGCAGCCTTCTATTAAAACAGAATCTGGTATTTTTCCTGCAGCAGAAGAAGATGTCAATAGCTCAGATGAAAAACTTATACAAATTAAATTAATGAACATGAGTGCTTTCATTTACTATTTAGTAAGAGTATGGACCGAATCTGTGTCTTACTGAGACTAAATAGAACTTTTGCCTTTGACCTCAGTAGAAAGCAAATATAGTCCGGTATGTGTAAATTATTATACACCTTCCCAAATGCTTGCCTTGCAGTTCGGAAGAAAATTGTCATTTTATGTCTAATCATGTATTTAAAGTATTTGGAATAAGGAGAAATTGTAACACTAAGCATTTAAAGAGTGTTACTAGAGTAGAAATAACCAATGATATTCCTATTAATTACCAGGTAGGAAATATGTGATTTGAACCTTGCTTTGAGTAAGTATTTTTGATTCTTTACTATTTTCACCCTAAAAATGATGCTCTTAAAATATTTCCCATGTTAGGCAAACTAAGGCAGTATAAAAAAATCTAACCTGTAGCCTCTTTGCATTCTTTACTCTTATTTAAAAATATTGAAAATTTGCTGTAGGCTTTTATTTTTCAACCTTTTGTGCTGTAAATCTAATGACTGATGTTGCAGCTACCTCCTTCAAAGTAAATACAGCAACAAGTTACCACGTTTTTCCTTAAAGTTAAAAGTTGTGAATAACTTTACAAAAAAAAATTCAAGAACAAATCTTGTTCCCGTCCTCAGACCAGATTTGATTCTTAGAATTTATTTTTTATTGAAGTCACTGCACCCGATCGATTCCAAAATCCTTTCTAATATTGAACAGGCCTCTCTGACAGTTATTGAAGCTCTTATATATGATCGTGACTTATTTGGCAGTGTTTGTCAGGATTATTTCTTGCAAGACTAAGAACTAGAATCAGGGCTCTCAGGTGTATTGAGGCTTGGCTGAGCTGAACATATCCTGGACAGTGTGAAACTGAAGACAAGTCTACTCTGATCCAAGTATGAAATTATAAATGTTACAATCTTTTACAAAAAAAATAATAGAGGAGGAAAAAATCTACAGAAAAAAAAGAGAGTCGCAGGAAAAACATAGGTTGTTGAATAAAAAACAAACATCAGCTGCAAGAGAAAAGAAGAACAGCATTCATGACACTTTTGGAGGAAAGAAAAGACATCCTTGTATTGGAAAGTAATCTGCTAAACTTTTAAATATAATTTTCAAATATCCTTTTTCATGAAATTCAGGTAAATGTAAGTAAAGCACTAGAATCGCAAGACCTCACATGAGCTGAAGTATCCATCTATATTTTTTAATTTCAGTTCTTTAATCTGTGAAATACTTTAGAAACTCAAGCCACTAAGGCCTCCATATAGCACTGAAAAATATACTGGTATCCTCATTTTACAGGTGAGAAAAGACTAAGTAACTTGACTCAGACCACGAGAAAATGATGCATCAGGACCAAATCAGAGATTTAGAGTTTCTAGTTCTGCACTCAGACCATTAAATCACATCTCTCCATCCAGCCATGACTATTAACAAACTGTCCTCCAAATTAAGAGTGAAACATGGTCTTGCAGACCTTTTGCAGAATCCCTTTTCTCGCTTCTTCCTTTCATTCATAGGAACACTCACTGACTTTATTTCCTAGTGAGAGTTTAAACACCGGGACCCACTCTGAGTACGATATTCATGTGGAAATGTCTCTGTGCAAACAGAAGTGATCCAGAGCTTTCTGCAGTGCAGAAGGTAGTGCATCTGGCATCTGCACCTGGTGAAAAGCTATTCAGAAGAACACAGTAGAGCCATTTTCCAATGGCTACATATGTGCCTCCTGCAGAGACGCTCAGCTTCTGGCTTAGGATAAGGATAGGAACTCTCTTACCACTCTGTATTTTTTTGACATGTGAAGAACTATTGCACCAATTCGTTACTCTCTTCGTTACTAGGTAGTTTGGGCTGTAAGTCTGCCTTAAGTTACCCTTCCTCCCAGCTAACAATGGGCAAAAATCTGTAGCATTCATCTTCATAAAGCTCTATTGTATTTCATTTTACAACAGACTGTAGGAGTAGACATGAAAATATGCTCCAGTTAGATGAAAAAGCGCCCATATTGTTTTAGATTACTAAAACCTAAAATTCAGTGAACAAACTAAAGATTTCAGTAGATGTTTGTTTCTTTTTCGTATTCTGCTGTCTTGTGACTTGTTTTTGTGCAGCCATTTTATCTCCACTTGAACAGTGTGAGAGAAATCTTTTTCCCTTTGAAGTCAAAGGCATATACCCTTTGCTACAAGATTTTACCATGTGCATATGTGTGCAGCACACAGTACAAAATCTTCTTGCTATTTTATAGTATTACAAGTATACTGGTTTTATGCCTGAGAGACATATATCTGCTATATACTTTGCAGCAGTAAATGCTCAAGTGTGGTGGGATAAATTGGTCCTGGCATAATTCCAGTGGAGTAATTAGGGTGACATGAGGGCTGAGTTTGTCTTGCAGCATCTGGTTCAGTAACTGAGAACCATCTTGCCAGGACTTGAAGATATGAATAATTTACCACAGCAAGAAAACTAACACTTTTTGATCCCCTCCCCAGGCTTGCCATATCCTACAAGGAGTATCGTCAGTAGGTCACAACTGAACGTCAGTTGTTTGGAAGGAAGTACAGCTTCATGGCACAGAAATAGCAACATACTGTAACATGAGGAAGATACTAATCTTGAATTATAAAAGCTCGGAACACACAGGAGAGGAGGAGGGAGGGAGGGATGGAGGTGTGCAGACAGATGATGGACATATAGATTCATTATGATAAAATTACATTATGGCCACAATGTTTGAAAGACTGCCTTCTTGTGAACAGAGTTCCTTTCACAAGACAGGACATATCCTTGTAGAACAGAGAGGGAACTTCAGTGAAGTAATGGGGCAAAATTCCTCACACATTTTCTTCCTGGACTGGATGAGGAGCAGTCAGGTCACAGCCTACCTCCAAGCCTTGAGGTCTGGATTCTCTCCCACTCACCACAGCTGCAGTTAGACTGAGGAGAAAGCCAGTTAGTTAATTCCTATTTAGTAGCTGGTGAGAAAAATTGCATCCAGCTTTGCTGTCGAGGTGCAACCACAAGAAGTTTACCAGTCGTTTCAATTGGTTTCAGCCCCATCCTTCTCTGTTAGGGGACTGGGTTTGGAAAAGACTTTGTAAAAGCCCACACTAGCCAGAGTTTCACTTTGCGTAATCCCTGGATTTGAAGTGTGGATGCTGCAGTCATATTCAGGGCAGCTGAGGGCCATGGTTCCATTGACTTACTGGGATACTGATACAGCACTGTTTCTCAGCCTAGCAGTGGGCAGTGAGAGAGTGTGCCTTGTGCCTATACAGCCCGAGATTACCTTTTACATGACAAAAGCTGGAAAACTAGACTGCTTCTAGGATTCTGAGAGGAGAGTAGGGATACCACCTTCAGAGCCACCCATGTGCTGGTGTCAGCAGAAGTCTTTTTGCCAAGTGGTGTGGGCTGAATGCTTATGTCATTTTAAGAAAATCATCATCTCTGAATTTCGTCATATGCGTGTGTGTGTCTGGTTTGTTGCATCTGCTTTTCTATCAGAGATGCTGTGCCAAAGCAAAGACCACAAAATCTGAAATCTTTGAAATCCTCACGCGTTGCTGTTCTGACATAGACACATCTTTATTTTACCCAAACTCCTACCTCAAGCACTGATTAAGAACATTTTATAGAGGCATAAGTATTGATCTAAACGCAGCAGAGAACCCAGAGGAAGTATAACAAAGTTTACTGCCTTGTTTATATAAGTATTATTGTTAACATCTAACTGTAGCTCCAATTATAAAAAGTCTCAGTCAGTGTCTGACTTGGTTATGAATGGAAGTCAAATTAGCCCTAGCACAAATATTAAGATTCCTCTGAAATTAAGAGGCATTGCATCCACATACACCATGGCTGAATTTTGTCTAATGATTTGCAGAGCACTAAAGTGCCTGCCAGTGTAAATGAAATTAATATTTATAAAAAATCATTGCTTTTATCCTACTAGCTCCTGGTGGAGACACTTGCATGTGAAGCTCCCTACAGTAGACAAAATTGCATATTGTAGTAGGAAAACATCCCCCATTTCATATCACAGAAGTGGACAAGGAAAGTGCTATGGTTTGTCCAGGACCACCTGGCAAGATTATGAAGTTTGGATAGTCATCTTCTTGTCTTCCTGAGGTAGGCTGTCTTGACTAGTCTCTAAATGCCTGCTCAGATTTTGGCTAACACAGAGCCCATGCAAAGGACTGGTGGATGCTGAGAGCGGTGCTGTTAGGTCCATTTAGGCAAGTCATGATGACCAGGGAGGGCTAAAGGTCATTATGCAGTCCTCTGTAGATTGCTGGCCTCTGCAGCCATCGTCCTTGTGTATGGATTGTCTGTCAGTTTCTTCAGAATCCACTAGATTGTGGAAACAGTACACACCTAGCTTCCAAGCTGGAAGGTATAAATACTTCACCTTAACCAAAATGCTTCTGAAGTGCATCCAACAGCTGCTGAGGCTTTTGTGGTTCCCCATGTGATACAGGGAGTACCCAAACCCTGGTGGGGGAGGAAGGATGAGGCTCCTGTGCTTACTCAGTTAGGCAACTAGTTTGTTCATAGGCATGTGAGTTAACAGTTGCAAGCTATGAAGTAGAGAATTTCTGAATTCAAAACCTCATGAGTGAAG
Organism: Apaloderma vittatum; assembly: GCF_000703405.1. Taxonomy (NCBI): domain Eukaryota; kingdom Metazoa; phylum Chordata; class Aves; order Trogoniformes; family Trogonidae; genus Apaloderma; species Apaloderma vittatum. The sequence goes on from NW_009718585.1 coordinate 80,637, forward strand.
TGAGGAATTAGCGAATTCATGTATTAGACTAGTTTGTACAAAGGAGGCTGACTGCTTGTTTGATGTTTGTTTGTTTTCTTTCCTAACAAGCTCGTAGAATAAAGTTTAGTTTAGAGAATATCTTGTCGTGTAAATTTGAGAGACAGAAATGGGCTATGACAGTTGCTGTGGTTTTTCTATAACTGTTATTTCTAAGTAAATACCTGCAGAATGTTTCAGAATAATAGAATCATAGAATAGCTCAAGCTGGAAGGGACCCATAACAATCACGGAGTCCAAGTCCCCACTCCTTGCAGAACTAGCTAAAACTAAACTATATGACTACAAGCATTGTCCAGACACTCCTTGAATGCTGTGTTTAGGCTTGGTGCAGTGACAACTTCACTGATGATCCTGTTCTGGTGGCTAATCACCCTTCTCGTGAAGTACCTTTCCCCAACGCCCAGTCTGATCTTCCCCTGATGCAGGCCCATTCTATTTCACAGAATCACAGAATGTGAGGGATTGGAAGGCACCTTGAAGGATCATCTAGCTGAACCCTCCATGCCCAAGCAGAATCACCTAGAGTAGGTCACCTAGAGCAGGAAGGCATCCAGGCAAATTTTCAATGTCTCCAGAGAAGGAGACTCTATAAGCTCCTGGGCAACCTGTTCCAGTGCTCTGTCACCCTCACAGAGAAAAAGTTTTTCCTAACGTTTTTCTGGAACCTCCTATATCCCAGCTTGCATCTGTTGCTCCTTGTCCTATCACTGGACATCACTAAGAAGAGCCTGAGTTTGTCTTCCTGACACTCCCCCTTGACATATTTATAAACATTAATGAGGTCACTCCTCAGTCTCCTCTTCTCCAAGCTAAAGAGACCCAGCTCCTTCAGCCTTTCCTCATAAGGGAGATGTCCCACTCCCTTCATCATCTTTGTGGCTCTACAGAAGTAGAAGTTCCTTGTCCTCCTTAAGCTGAGGAGGCAGATGTGACTTCACCAGCGCAGAGTAGAGGAGGAGGGGAACATCTCTCGACCTACCAGGCTCACCGCTTCCAATACACCCCAGGATGTCATTGGCCTTCTTGGCCATGAGGACACATTGCCGGCTCATGGTCCACTAGAACCCCCAGGTCTCTTTCTCCTACACTGCTCTCCAACAGGTCAGTCCCCAGCCTGTACTGGTACTTGAGGTTGTTCTTTCCCAGGTGCAAGACTCTACGTTTGCCCTTGTTGTATTTCATAAAATTTCTCCCCACCCAACTCTCCAACCTGTCTAGGTCTCTCTGAAAGGCAGCGCAGCCTTCTGGTGTGTCAGCCACTCCTCTCAGTTTTGTGTC
>NW_009718585.1:81998-102724 GCF_000703405.1 Apaloderma vittatum
GAGTGTGGGCTCCTGTACCTGCCCGTGCGGGCCTCCACTAGACACAGGCCACCAACTGGACTCTGCCCCATTGACTACAACTCTCTGACTTCTCCCCTTCAACCAGTTCACAACCCACCTCACTACACAATCATCCAGACCACACTTCCTCAGTTTAGCTATGAGGATTCTGTGGGAGACACTGTCAAATGTTTTACTGAAATCCAGATAAACCATCTCCACCACATGGCCACCATCCATTCACCCAGTTACGTCCTCATAAAAGGCTGTCAGGTTGGTCAAATGACTTCCCCTTAGCAAAGCCATGCTGACTGCTCTTAATGACCCTCTTATCCTTGATATGCACAGAGATAGTGCCGAGGAGAAGTTGTTCCATCATCTTTCCAGGGATGGAGGTGAGGCCGACCTGTCTGTAGTTACCCGAGTCATCCTCCCTGCCCATTCTGAAGACTGGAGTGACATTTGCTTTCCTCCAGTCCTCAGGCACCTCTCCTGTTCCCCATGACTTACCAAAGATGATGGAGAGTGGCCTAGCAGGGACTCCCACCAGCTCCCTCAGCGCCCGTGGGTGCATCCCGTCAGGGCCCACGGATTTATGGATGTTCAAGTGTTCAAACTGATCCCTAACCCAGTCCTCATTGACTAAGGCAAACTCCTCCATTGACTTGACTTCATCTGGGGTGTCAGGGGATCAGGGCACAGAGGCCAAAATAGGCATTCAGCAACTCTGCCTTCTTTGTATCCTCTGTAATGAGCACCCACCTCATTCCACTGTGGGCCTACATTGCCTCTAGTGTTTTATCTGTAACATATTTGAAGAAGCTCTGTCTGTTGTTCTTGACCTCCCTTGCAAGGTTTAATTTCAAGGAGGCCTTAGCTTTCCTAGTCGCCTCCCTACATCCTCTGACATCAGTCTTATACTCCACCCAAGTGGCCAGCCCCTCCTCCCATGATCTTTATGCTCTCTTCTTCCACTTGAATTCACCCAGCGGTTCCCTTGTTAACCATGTGGGTCTCCTGGATCTCTTTCTTGATTTCCTACCTGTTGGGATGCACTGATCTTAAGCTTGGAAGCAGTGATCCTTGAATATTGCCCAACTATCTTGGGCCCCTTCACCTTCTAGTACCCTGTCCCATGGGGTTTACCCTAGCAATTTCTTGAAAAAAAGCCAGAGTTGGCCCTGCTGAGGTCCGGAGTTACATCCTGCTTGGTATTCTGTTCCTACTGCACAAGATCTTGAAATCCATCATCTCATAGTTGCTTCAGCCAAGGCTGCCCTCAGCAGCCCCCACTTGTTAGTGAGCACAAGATCCAGCAGCATTCATCTCCTAGTCAGCTCATCTACCATTTGCGTCAAGAAGTTATCACTGATGGACTGAAGGAACCTCCTGGACTGTCAATGGGTGGCTGTGTAGGCCTTCCAGCTGATGTGGTGTTGAGTCATAGGCTGGACTTGATGATCTCAGAGGTCTTTTCTAGCCTCAACAATTCTGTGATTCTGTGATATCTAGGTAGTTAAAATCCCTTATGAGAACTAGAGCCTATGATTGAGAGGCTGCTATCAGCTACCCGTAGAAGGCTTCATCGACCTTTTCATCCTGATCCTGTAATAGACCCCCATCACAGTACCACCCATGCTAGCCTGCTCCTTAATTCTCACCCACAAACTCTCAACTTGCTCCTCAGTCTCCCCTGGACAGACCTCAATACATTCTAGTTACTCTCTCACACAAAGAACAATTCCACCACTTCACCTTGTAGGTCTGTTTTTCCTAAAAAGGACAGAGCCGTTCATGACCACATTCCAGTCATGTGAGCTGTCCCACCATGTCTCTGTAACTGCCACCAGATCACAACCCCTTGAATGCACACAGATTTCTAACTCCTCCTGTTTGTTGCATTTGTGTAGAAGCACTTCAGCTGGGCTGTCAGCCATGTGACTTTTTTGGTGGAACACCCCTTAATTCCCCTGAGGTGTTCTATGGAAGTTTCCCCGTTGGTTCCTATCACCTGAGGAGCCCCTCATTTCATCTCAGTAAGACCTCCCCTCTGCTGTCCCCCTTGAGGAAACTGTAGATATGATGCATTAGCCTCCAGTTCCTCAAGCTGTAGAAGACAACTGGCCTCAGCCACACCTCATAGGTCTTGCCTTTGATTCATTTTACCGTCTTGGTCTCCCTTTTCTGGACACACTCCAACAGTTTGATGTCCTTCTTACTCTGAGGCGCCCACAGCTACACACAGTGCTCAAGGTGGGTCTGCACCCATGCAGTGCAGAGTGGGCTAATCGCCTCCCTCGGTGGTGGTGAGGGCATCACTCACCAGCAATGCTGCCCTTGATGCACCCCAGGACACAGTTGGTCCTTTTGGCTGCCAGGTCATACAGACCTCTAGATGTCTTTCCACAGGGCTGCTCAACAGCTCTTATGCCCTAATTTGTACATATAACCAGGATTACCCTGTCACAGGTGGAGAATCTGGTACTTACTCTTGTTAAATTTCACACGGTTGGTGATTGTCCAGCTCTCTAGTCTATCCAGAACTCTTTGTAAGGCCTCTCTACCCTCAAGGAAGTGCACAGTTCCTCCTAATTTAGTGTTGGCCAACTTACATTACGTACATTCAATTCCTGCTTACAGACCATTTCTAAAAACATTAAAGAGCACTGGCCCTAAAACTGAGCCCTGGGGAACCCCACTAGTGACTGGCTGACAGCCTGATGTAGCCCCATTTACTAAAACTCTTTGAGTCTGACCCATCAGATAATTGTTCACCTGTCATATTATGGACTTGTCTAGTTCTGTACTGGATACTTTTTCCAGAAGGATACTGTGAGTATCAAAACTTTGTTAGAATCCCAAAACACCAAATCTGCTGGCTTTTCTTGGTCAGAAAGATGGGTGGCCTTGTCATAAAAGGAAATTAAATTGGTTAAGCAGGACTTACCTCATGAGCTCATGAACTGTTATGACCAATGACTGCATTGTGTCTCACGTGTTTTTCAATAACCCCCAGAATAACCTTTGTAATTTTACTAGGCACTGAAGTGAGACTGACAGGCTTGTAGTTACCAGGGTTTCCCTTCTTAACTTTCTTGAAAACTGGGACATTTGCCAGCTTCCAGTCGACTAGGAGCTCTTCAGACTTCCAAGACCATTGAAAAATAATGGAGAGAAGTCTTTCAATGACATCATCCAGCTCTTTCAGTATCCTAAGATGAATCCCATCAGGTCATACGGACTTACGTACATTCAGCTGGAGCAGCAAGTCCCAAATGATTTCAGAGTCAGCTGGGAGTTTATCGTCCCTCTCAGTCATGATATTCTCACAGTGGGCTCTGTGGGTCCCAGAGCCCATTATTGACGTTAAAGATAGAGGAAAAGAAGGAATTAAACACCTCTGCTTTGTATAAATTCTGATTTGTGAGGTGACTAACCTCATCAAGTAACAGACTGCTAAGCGTCAGGGCTAGGCTGGTCACTAAATGGCTGACAGATGCTCTTTAGCCCCTCTCCCTCCCCAAAGGAAGGGAAAAGGAATGAGGCACAGAGACTTCTGGATTGGGAAAGAAAACTAAAACAGCTTTAATAAAACAATAATCATACAGATAAGGGAATAATTAATATAGTTAAATACATACAACTACGTACAAAACCAGTATCTAACCTGATGACCTCCTCACTAGCAATCCCCACTGCTACCAATTCCCCACTGCCACAGAGCAGACGGCACCGGGGCAGCCCCAGGCTCAGCAGCAGAGAGGAGCTGGGTACAGGAGCTGGATTCAGGAACTCGGGATCAGGATCAAAGGCAGATCAGATGAAGTCCTCCTCAGAGACTGGCCACTGAAGAAAAGAGCATAAGCCCCGTGATTCCCTCAGTTTTATACTAAATATGACATATATGGAATGAAATAATCTTGTTGGTCACCTCTCCTGTCTGTTCCTTCCCAGAGGTGCAACCTTTCACTTTCTTGTGACCACTTTTAGCTTCTGGCACCCCCAAGCATGGCACACAAGATCAAACAATGGCCTTGGTCACTGTTTGGTAACAGCAAGTATAAGCCAGAGCCTTTCTGCACACCAGTCACTGACAATAACTGTGAACATCGACATTATCACTTCCAGTAGCAGACAGAACATTTTTATCTGAAGTGGATCTTTGCAGCCACTCTATGTTCTTGTACACCCTCCAGATCTGCAAAACATAAGTGGAGTTTTCATTACCACGGCTTGCAATATGTGCAGGTCCTTTACACTGTGCTCTGAGAATGTCAATGGTAATGCTGTTATCAATCAATCTGCATCCAAGCATGGTGAGTCAGACCTAGCTAGCTGTTGTATGGTTTTTCATGCAGGCTACTGCCAGCTGCATCCCTGTGGTGACAGCCAGGACCCAGCAACCAGTCTCCATTTCTTCAGTTCTGGCTAAATTCGTCTGATATTGAGCTTGGTCACGTCATGGACAAGGTAAAATCAGCCACAACAGGTTTTGCTTCTCAGAGAACAATACATGTTTGTCATTCACCAGGCCACCACCTTCTCTGGACCTGGCTAATCTGATAATCTTGCCATGTCGCTCACCACAGCCGTGGACCACAGACAGACCTCTAACCTAAAACTGTGGATTCTCCTCCCATTCAGATGGCATAAAAGTCCCCTGAGCACAACAGAAGTTGTACAGTTTTGTGAGTACTTCTAAAATATGATACCTAATAATTAATAAAAGACTGATCTTTCCATTTTGGCCTTCAGACTGAGTTAGCAATCAACTCCCCTTCTTTGTCAGAAAAATATTATTTTCTTGGGTTCAAGTTAGACCGCAGCCTGTGACTCATTTAGGTTTTTCACAAGGGGTTGGTGAGAAAAGAAGGATCCTAGAGTCACTGTAAACACATTTCCCAGATGCCTTACACTTCAGCTGGGGTTTGTACAAATTCCCTTTCGGGCTAAACAGACCCTACTAGTCTGCAGTGCAAAGCTGACAATGTTGCATTTTCTGTATTTGTTACCACAAGCAGTAGGATGACAGCTTGATTACATTTATGAAGTTTATGGAGCCAGAACTTTTCTTCTGTTACCAGAAGAACAAAAGAAATAATTTTCTTTGAAAGAAAAGAACCTGAAAAATCATTTTTAGTTTGAGACTTAATCAATAGCTCTTCATTAAACTTTTATTTTAGCAATTAGAGGAAACTACCCCAAACTAAAGGTATGTGGCTCTCCATTACCATGAAAAAAACATGATATTGCATGCTAGCACACGGCTCAAGGGCTGCAGTTAAAACTAAAAAAAGTAAATATCACCAAGTTATAATTTCTGTTCACAACTGTGGAGTGATTGAAACATGTGATCTACTTGTACTACAAATAAGAGGCAGTCTTTCTTCAGAGGACATAGCAAATCCAAGGAGTGAGACACAGTTAGCATGTGACTCAAGTAAGAAGTAATGAACTTAAGTGGAGATGTAATTCAAATAATGGTTGCAGTGTATTTTAAAACTGGACTCTTCCTTCACTGCACCCTCAGAGCTCCCAATGAAGTCTGTAAAGTGGTCAGTAAATAATGGAAATACTGGGCTTGAGTCATTGCTTCAGGAGGGGGAATATCCCTGCCTGAAGTCACAGCAGTATCCGTTCAGCAATCTAGAGAATGAATAAAGTATGTCATTCTGTGCTGATTTTAAATGGTTAGTCATATGAGCAATCCAATAGTCATTTTCCTCATTAATCAGATTTTTTTTAAAGAGAATGACTTCCACTAGATTCAGAGGAAACCTTCCCATCAGAGGAGGTAAGAATGTGTCCACTACTAGCTTATTCCAGACAATCCTGTCAGTTTCATTTAGTGTTTGCTGCCTCTTGCCAAAATTTCTTCCTGTATGTGTAAAGAGAGGCAAGCCCTGGAATGGTTGGAGGGAGCTGTGGAGGTGATGATCTTTATGGAGATTCTTAAATCTTTTCCACACTTAATAAATCTGTCAATGTCGTGTAGTAATGTCCTTTTATTTACTAAGTCATTCAGAATTTATCAAGACATCCTACTGTTTATAGTGGATGTACCCTTTCCTAGCATACCAGCATTATATATTTATATAAAAATACTGTTTAGTTAATTGCAGAGCATGTAAATACTTATCTGGCAATAACAGTAACATCTTTGCTCTGATTTCTTCTATTTAATGCACGAAGTACTCCTTCCTTTGAACCCACAAATGAGTGCTCAGCAGTCTGGTACACATTTTATTAAGGAAAAAAAGTTAGTTTCTATTGTTATAATACTTCAGAACCCAGAAGGAGAGCTCCATTACAATAAAATACCTAAAGCAACATGAAGCTTTTGAAAACGGTGGAAATTAACCCTGGTTTGCATTGTCCAGAGCAAGGGGGAGAAAATAACACAGCAAAGGTACAGCAGATTTGTACAAAGTTGGTTTTAGTTTCTGTAGTCACTGGATCACAGCTGCCTGCTTGCTTAGGTAAGGGTACATGTCAGTCCTTCATGGACATCTTAGCAAATCCAGATATATATCTTAACACAAAAAAACCCCAAAGCATTGCAAGAGAAAAAAAAAGTTTCCTAGAAGTGGTGAGCTAAAAGCAAAGAAAGCAAATTGTTCGTTTTCTATCAGCAAAATAAGCATATATCTTCCTGTGAATCTCAAGCCATTAACTATTGCAATTCTATCCATTTATGATGCTCTAATTTTAATTTCCACTGACATTATATTAATTTTTCAGTCTTCTTGTCTTATTTCCAAGCAGGAAGAAGTCAGACCAAAGTCATAATTATCTCCATGTACAAATATCTGGCTCTATATTTTTCTACCCTCTTTGCAGGCTAATAAATGCCATTTAATATATTCAAGATTATCTATTTTAAACATAATGAAGTATATTTTAAGAAGTTTTTTCAGTTTAAGCCCATTGATAGTCTCTGCCAGATCTAGTTGTGCAAGTCATAGATGGAATGCCCTCTTTTCTCATATTTTCTTTTTTCCTGACATCTCTTTGCCAAAATTTTCCAGGCCTGGCAAGTGTGCAAAATGTTCTTAATCTACCCCGGGAAGAATCAGGCAGGTTAATATCACCAGTTTATGAAAACCTGGCCAAACAGATGGTGCTGAACAATTTGTTATTGTTGTTATTGTTGTTTATTACTATTATTATTATTACTATTATTGTTGCTGTTGTTACTGTCATCAGCTAGAACAGTTATTTGTGTAACGAGTAGTCAACTAGGGAAAAAGAAAAAGAGGACTTTTTATGTTTAATCGAAAATGTTGTGAATGCAAAATCCCAGAATGGTGCACTATTCTGACTGTTTTCCTGCTCTGTAAAAGACACGTATTGCTTAGAAAAGTGATAGTTCTGTGTTGCTGCTGTGCTGTATAAATATTGAGAGACACTACAGTAACTTGGCAAATACAAATTATGAGAAATCTATGTGATCACAACCAACCTTTTTTTACATAATGTAAACATAAATAATATCCAATAGGGTAAGCTTCATAAGTAGTGTCTCTCCTGATGGCACAATGTATTAATAGCCATAAGTAATGCTTCATTCATATTTTAGGCATCTTTTGCATAATAGCTGTGCCAAAAATAGTGATAGCTTTCTTCTATTTTCTAATACCTCTTTTAAATTATTTCAAGGCCTAATATATTTTTTAGAATGCATTGATTTTGAGCAATTGTAGGTTTTAGCTATTAAGTAATGAATCACACATTAAGAGTTGCATTATTTCTGCTCTTCTGGTTACTTTCAGCTAATTTGCATCACATTGTTGCTGGTCCAGATTATGTGAGTATGCAACAATATTTCTTAAAAGAATACTTAAAATTCCTAATTTAAATGTTCATCACCATGAAGAGTTATGAATGGTAATGTTAAATTAACTCTTTCAGGCCAGTGTAACTTAATTGTGTGAGTGGTAATAGAAGGTAAGACAGATGAAGATGAGATAATATAAAACTAAAGCAGATGTTGTGTGTTTTTGTACTCATTCATTCATTTCAGTTCTGTAGAGCTGTATGACTATTTTGTAAACATTTACTCCTTATTCTTAGGATCCAAAACTATATATTAGGACAGGTTACAAAAGAAGAACCAACATTACCTGGGGGATGTGGAGATAGTGTTACACCTAATCATGAGCCGAAGCTTGGAGTTGGGTTGTAGAGTTGTAACTGGCAAGAGGTGATGAGGATAGCTTCTCTAGCTGCTTTAATGGTGCATAAACAAACAAGGAAAAAAACATCGGTGAAGCCCTGTGAAACCTGCTTTGAGCAGGCTAGACTGGATGATTCCAGAGGCCCCTTCCAACCTGGATGATTCTGTGATTCTGTGAACGTACAAATGAAGCAGCCATAACCTTCACTAAAACTATGCTAAGACAGTTTCACAGGAAAATATTCCTCATTCCAAACTGTTTTTGTCAGCAGTGGGTTTTTGTTCTTTGAAAAGTATTTATGTCTGAAGCTGCCTTTTTAGCCAAATTCAACTTTTGGGGTTTGCATACTCCATTCCTTGTGGATTCCACAGTAACCCTTTTGAAGGGCAAAACACAAAAGCATCTTCAAAACTGTTTCTAATTTGAGCATGCAGCAAATAACTTGAACATGAGTGTTACAATCTCACTTAACTTTAAACATGCGAATGGTCAAAAGATCAAATCAGGAACTGAAAGTTAAAATCATATTTAGGTGTTAGGTTTGGATTACAGCTCTAGAAGGCAAAGGGAAACAGTGTTATTGCTCCTCCTTTGAGTCTGAGGAATGACAGTCTTTACTGTAAGGCAAATGCTTTGTGTAGTCTTAACTCCTGGAAGCTAGGTAGTCACAGACTGGAAGTCTAGAAAGTTTGGAGGAACTCCTGCAAATTTCTCCAGATAAGATGTGGTTCCTAGCCATCAAAAAATTATGACCTTTCCAAGCTAGAGATAAATTTTAGACATGAAAACGAAGTTGGCATCTTTTTGGGTATACGAAGCAAAAGAAACAGTTGTTAAATTGATGTTTGTAGTGTCTTAAGGGGAAAATAACCTGGTACCCAGGAAACTAAACGAAGACTTAAAAAAGGCAAGCAGAAAAGATATTGCTTCTCACTGAATCCTTAAAATCTAAACAAATCATATTAAATCTGTCATCGACATTGTGTAAAATCATACAGCTCATGTTCCTGTAGTGGTACAGAAACTAATTCACACACAGAGCTGAAGTAACATTTGTTTTGGAGAATACAGCTTAACAAAATCCCCAACTCAACATTCGCCCAGAGAACAGAGATCTGTAGGACAAGAGGTCATTCTTGTACAGTATGATTTGATGTCAGACTATCAAATTGTCTGAAAACATCATGGCTATAGAGAAATCAACAGTGCTGTAAACAGACCATCCCAGCTGATCTCAAACTGCTCTCACATTAGAAAGAGTAGAATTGCAGTAGAGATTTAGCAGTCTTATGATCACATGAATTTCCCGAACATTTCTGAGCAATTAGTTGGTTTCAGGAGCTGTCTGATGAGGGCAGAAAGCTGCAGGTTTTCCCAGCCTCAGTGGGTTATCAGTGTGACAGAGGAATGCCAGGGAGGGCTGAGGAGTGAGACTGCAATTCCAGCTTTGGTGTCACTGGACACAAGGCCAAAGTAGAACTTTTTGAGTCTCTGGGAGGTTCATGATTGCTCAGAATTGCAACAGACCTGGATTTGGTGACAGCATCTCATAGCTCAAAGCACCTCTCTCTTCATCTCTTCCATCCTCAGTGCCCAGACTCTGGTGGGGTTAGACTCCATAGTCTAGGAGGAAATCCAGGGTTTCCTCTTGAATCTTTAAATCTATTTTGTTTACTTACGGATATAACAGTAATTGCTTTATTTGAATTTCATCTCCTACTTTTGCAAAAATAGAGCAGGAGAAAGCAAGAGAAAAATTATAATTTCAGTTCCTAGAACATCTACTTGCCAAAAGCCATCTGGTATTTATCTGTGTCATTAATTAACTTCACAGCCGAAGACTTCAAAGAGAAGTTGTGTGGGAACTGTAAATTAGGTTATTTCAAAATTTGTTTTTGTTTTAACTCAGATCAGTGTGCTATATTTAGAAATTTCCTACAAAACTTGAATTTTAATAAATAATTTCAGTCTCATAGTATTATTTTAAGATGGTATAAAAGTATACTTTCTTAATTTTGGTATTTTTTTCTTCTATTTTCTTGCTTAGTTGATAATGTCTTTTTCAAATAGGTTTTCCAGTTTCTGTTAAAAAAATAAAATGTTTTTTTCAAACTTCTGAAATATTTTGAACTGCTTTATTCTGTTCTGTTTTAACGGGCTGCCTTCCAAATCACCACGTTCCCATGTTTCAGTGCAAATTGAATGCCACTTTGTTTCACCGGAAAATTTTGCAAGATCTGCCTACAAGGAATCAGCTGTCTAGAAGATGCTGTTAAACACTCCTTAAAAGAGAAGGACAAATTCTAGAGATATTTGTGTTGGCTGTCCCTCTTCATTATTGGTTGTCTTCACCACAATTTCATGTGCATGTCCTGTGGATCCTCCATCTGATGTGGAGTCCCTTCTGCTCAATCGCATCTTCCTCAGGCACAAGTGAACCCATCCTGCAGGTTTCAGGAGCATTTCTTTGAAACTGGGTGTACACTACTCACAAAATTCATCTCGTTATGCGATGCTGCACAAAAAGGCCATAGTTCACACATAGGTTGCCTTTGTCAGCTGATTCTTACTATAATAAACCAGTATTGCTTGTTTTGATTTGCTCTGGGTTTTTTGTTTCGAACAAGTCAAAGCATGCCACTGTTTAGCAACAATTTGCATTTCTGCAGTCTAACTTTTTAAACGTATGTACTTCATAAAGAGTTTAGATTTTCACAAGTACAGGAAAAGCCATCTTCAGGGAAAGCATAAGAGGTTTCCAAGTCATAGTCTTACTGGAAGTAAGACTGTGCAAAACAGCAGTGGGTGTTACTGTGCATTCTCAACCTCAGTGAAAGCCAATAGGTAGCCTTTGTATTACAGTTGCAAAATGCAAGCACTTTATGTGATGTGTTGTTGTGATATTGTAATTTTATGCTTTCCACTTCACAGATTTGGAATGAAAAAAATTAGAATCTAGTTTGTTCCCGTCACCAGAATTACTTACAGAGCTTTTAGAAGTGTATTCCACATGTGCCTGTGATGCATGCCAGAAACTGTAAATGCATGTCATTTATGGTGGCTCTGTTGTTATCTACAGCTACAGAGAGTGTAGAATAAAGTTGTGGTTTTGAAAGTCTGCAAAGGGCGTAATTATTTTTAAAGTTCTGTTTTAGTTGGAAGGGGCAGGGGGTGGGGGGAGAAGAAATAGGCTACCCCATGAGGGATTTTAAAGGAGTGTCTGGGGTGAAAACATACACTTGAATTTCAAAAAGCTCCAAAAGGTTGTAGCACGTACAGTAGCTGTTGCCAATGCTATAGTGCATGTATACAAATATGAACTGATATGTAGGCCTATGTTTTCAAAATACTTTAGTCTCCAAGTCTGGAACCATGGTTTTTTACGGTGTCTGACCCCAACTGTCAGCACCACACACTTGGAACTCTGGCCCCACGGCATGTAGGCGCACAGCACGCACTGCTGTGTTCGTAATTATATGCGACATGCAGATGAATAGATAGTGGGGCATTTGATTGTGATTAAGCAGATCACATTCATTTTTTAGCAAAGGTTAAGGAAAAGCTGCTAAGAAAAGCCAGCTGAATCCCAGTGGATGTCTGAAACCAGTGTTCACAGCAAACACGGGCGGGCAGTCCCGAAATGTTTATATATGCTGGCAAAGAGACAACAACACCAGGAATACTAGCTGCTGGAAACCAGATGAAAAGGTACAACCAGTGCAGTGGGACAGGGAGCGTGCCTCTGGAAGAAGGTATTGTGAGAGAAAGCTACAGGTCAAAGTCACTTTGTATATAACATTTGGAGAACTTTTCTCAATTACTGTTTGACAAACTGCTCTCAAAGACTGAGATTTATTAAAAATGGTAAAGATTACCAAAATAACTGCGGTGTAAGACAGTACAAAAAAAAAGAAGAAAAAGCAGGGGAAAAAGGTATTTTTAAATACATTCATGAAGTTTTAGGGCTAGTGGAGTTGTTTCCAGGGCTAAGACATTTCAGAGTGTTTACAAATTGTTAGCTTTTAGTCATATACTCCTTCCAAGAAAAACGAGGGAGACTCAAATTCTCATTGAAAAGACATATTTCTTCACAGAAAAAAAAAAAACTAAAAAATATGAAAAAACTGTTCTCAGATTTCTCATAAAACCAGCTCCTATTGGGTTTCTTTGAGTATTTGTTCTTTGGCTAGTTAGGCATGAAGAAAGGAAGTGAAACAGCTCTCTTTTGTTGATAGCACACCCATGCCGATGAGACTTAGATATCCTCCAGCCACAGCCCCCCATCAAAGGCAGCTCTCTGGAAGGATGACTCATAGGAGGGGACAAAGAATACGGGCTGGGTAGGAATCTACTCTACAATAAATTTTTGCATACTTGATTGGTTGGTACGCTTTTAACACGCTTTAGAAACAAACCCCTGTCAACTTTCTGGGAAAAGCAGAGTGCAGTAGTGACACACTGATATTTAGACTATGGCACTGAGAAAAGTTCAATTGTCTAGGGAACAGAAAAGACAAAAGGAAATCCATCTTCAGGCCATTAGGACTGCAACTATAATTGAATTTGTTATCAAACAGGGGAAACGAGGATTTGTTTCATTTTTTTCTTTTTTCTTTTTTCTTTTTTCTTCTTTTTTTCTTTTTTCTTTTTTCCTCTCCTCTCCTCTCCTCTCCTCTCATCTCTTTTTTCTTGCCTTGCCTTGCCCTGCCTTGTCTTAACCTGAGTTGGAATTTTTTGGCTCTGTGCAGGTTGCAAAGCCCCCATATCTACCTCACTCTATAGATAACAATGAAAATAGCTATTTTCACAGAATAATAGCCATAAAGAAGAAAAACACTGTGGACACATGCTTGCTGTACATAGGTAACATTATCTGATACAGCATGTTTCATCAACCAGCTGTGGCTCCCAATTTTAGCTGGTGGGTTTCCCACTTGTCTCCTGGAGGTACCATTCCATATCCAAGCAAACTGCACTGTTAACAAGTTTTTTCTCTTTCTCTTCTTCCCTTTCACTTCTCTTCATCATTAATATCATTCTACTCGCACCAAAATTGCTTTTCTTCCTGGTTGCCTGCTTTCTCAAATTGCTTGCACTATCTTGATGACCCCCTGTTGTTGCCTCCATTTATGCTCCAGAAGTAGTTCACAGAAGGTAGCACTGGTGGTCAACAAGATCCTCTTGGACTTGGTACCCAGAAATCCATTAGTCATCTTCTAAGATCAAATATCCTTTTCTTTTCTTTTTTTTTTTTAACTCAAGGTACATGTCTTCTATTCATGGAATCATGGAGTTGTAAGGGACCTTAAAGATCATCTTGTTCCAACCTCCCTGACACGAGCAGGGACAGCTCCCACTACATCGGGCTGCCTAAAGCCACATCCAGCCTGGCCTTGAACACTTCCAGAGAGGGGGCTTCCACAACTTCCCTGGGCAACCTGTTTCAATGTTTCACCACCCTCATAGTAAGAACTTCTTTCTAACATGCAATCTAAATCTACCCTGCTCTATTTTAAAACCATTATCCCTCATCTTATCACTATACACCCTTTTAAGTAGTCCCTCCTCATCTTCCTTGCAGCCCCCCTCAGGTACTGGAAGGCTGCTCTAAAGTCTCCCTGGAGCCTTTTCTTCTCCAGGCTGAACAACCCCAACTCTCTCAGCCTGTCCTCTTAGGAGAGGTGCTCCAGCCCTTTGATCATTTTTGTGGCCCTCCTCAGGACCTGCTCCAGCAGATCTATGTCCTTCTTATGCTGGGGACACCAGAGCTGGTCACAAAACTGCAGGTGGGGTCTCACCAGAGCAGAGCAGAGGGGCAGAATCACCTCCCTTGACCAGCTGGCCACACTTCTTATGAAGCAGCCCAGGATACAGTTGGCTTTTTGGGCTGCCAGAGCACATTGCCAGCTTGTGCTGAACGTCTCGTCAACCCGCACCACCAAGTCCTCTCCAGGGCTGCTTTTATATTCTTACCACATTTACTTAACTTGCCACTCTGAAAATTAGTGTAAGACTATACCATCAAAAATTGACAGATTAAATTCTGCTGTCCTGCTATCAAAACCACCAATCAGCAATGATGACAGATGTCCCAGTGAGAGGGTATAGGTAGGCATAATGAAACTCAGAATCTGCAGTGGAAACAAATTCTGCTCCAGCCTCTTCATATCAAACCTCAAATCCTTAAAGATTTGCAGAAGATCTGGTATGCCCTCATTCTGGGGTTGATTTTTGAAACAGTGGTTCTGAACTGTTACAGGTGAACTTGCTTTTAACTGCAAGGTTATCCGTGCAAAAGTGTAGGAATTTCAGCCAACGTGAAGTAATATGGCCCTCAATATTCTCTGTCAGATCCTTTGCTCAGACAATGAAATCTGTGATAGCTGTTGCTAACAGCAAGAAAGTGAATATATTTATTTAGTAGAAAACTGTCTTTTCTAAGCATACAAGGTCTTGGAGAGCTCACTTCTTCAGAAGTGTAGGCTGAAAAATTGCTAGCACATACAGTCTTAAACCAAACGTTGTGATTTTTTTAAGCTGCCCTACTTTGATGTACTTGCCAAAGCCCCATTTTAGTATTCAGTGGTTCCTCTCTTGTCATCATTAGTGGTATCATTAAGTGTTTCAGGGGAGCCAAAGAGTTGTGTGTTAGGCCTTCAGAAATATATGTAATAAACACTGTTTGACTTAGGTGGTACTAAGTAGGAACTGTCAACAAATACTATATAGAAACAGTATACCTTGATGCATTGTTATACAGAAGCTGATAGCGTCGGTCCATCAGAGTGCATAAACACTACTGTTTAACTGTGAACAGGTAGCGGAGGGGCAAGAAATAGCGGGCAGCAGAAACATTGCAGGTGGGATTTGTTTGGTATAAGTTCATACACATAAATTCAGCAAACTTTTAAAACAGTGTTAAATAGCCCAATGTGATGTTTGGTAAGGAGACTTTACCTCGGGAGGAAAAAGAAAAAATAACAAAATAAATCCTTTCACAGCCACGCTGAGAAAAATGGAACAATGGAAAGTTGTGAAGAAGGCCTGAATATTAAACCAAGAAGGTAGACTGTGAGTATTGGAAAGAGGGTTTGGTTGAAGCCCTAGCAGGAGAAGGGCCCCTGCAGGTTGTCCTCTCTACCGTATTGACTTATAAATATCTGATTTACAACATACTAAGCTTTCCCTTGGGTCAGTCTGTTTCTGAAGCATGGTAAACACAAAACACTGTAACTGTCTTTTCTGTGAGAAAAGGAATTTAAAAAAAAGGGAGAAGGAAAAAAAGAAGGAAGAAAAAGAAAAAAGTTCTCTTTTCTCTTTTACTCTGAAATCTACCTTTCAATATTTAAACTAATTCATTATAAGGGGGGCATTATGTATGTATCTGTGTGTGTATGCATGTGTACGAAAGAGAAATATTTAAGGGAAGCAGAAAATGTGTTATTTAAGTAAGAGTGAAAAAGGCCAGAGAGCATTTATTTCTCAGAGAGGATATCTTTTTTCACAGGTGATTAGTGACCAATGTTTATGTTGGATCTATACCAATATATGTTTTAAGCTAGGATCATATTAGTAAACTCTGTCTTCAGACTAGTTTAAAACTATTTTTCAGCTCCTCTCTCTCTACATTTAAAAGTAATCACTTGTAACAAAAGTTCTACATGCTAAACTTGAGTCCATGTGCTGAGTGAAATGCAGTGCAATATAGACAGTTTAGCAAATGTGTTTCTAATGCATAACACCCCCCCTCAAAAAATCTAGCTCTCCTAGTGCCACAGTGTTAACTGGAGCAAAATGTAAGAGGGAAAGGTCTCCCCAGAAAAGCAAATATGTATTTCCTGAAGTACTTATTAGAAGCAGATCTATGGAATTAAGAAGGAATTTTTCCTTTCTTCATTTCAGAAAGAAAACACACGACCACTGTTTTGCTCATTTTAAAGAAATGTTGTAATCATACAAGTCAAATGACACTAAATATAAGTATAGGATTCCGCAATTCTGAACACAGAATAGATGATGTGAATTTCTACATCCAAGCAAGAGTAGCATCTCCAAAATGTCCGGCAACATTTATTTTTTAAAGAGCTACTTCCTAAAAATAAACCTGCTGGTTGAGACAGTGAAACCAAGTGTTTTGGTTAGTCAGCATAGACTAATGAGCTCCTTTTGAATAAAATAGGTACTTTAAAATTACAAAGTGTACTGGAGTTTTGTGTGGTGTAGAAAAAAACTGAGGAAAGGAAAAAGGTGTTGTGAAGCTCACCATAGCTGGACCTTACTCACTTGTTGTGATAGTAGTAACATGCTCAAGAAAGGGATGATGGAGACCATTAAGAGGAGGAAAAAACCTTTTGGAAAGGTCAAGAACGCACAGAGCTTCAGATTTAATGAAAGTAATATAAAAGTCATCAGAGATTAGAGGAATTGAAATATGTAATTTTACCACTTTAACTCTTGTGAAACAGCAATAAAATTTGTCACAGTAGTGACCTGGCACAGCTTACACATAATTGTTTTTCCTTTTAAAAGTATGGAATCACTTCAACATTTGTTTTTATTTTCTCTTTTTAAAAGTGGCTTTAACAAGTGGCAGAATCGAATCCTCCAAAATTCTGGAAGTGTTCTTTACTAAAAAGCAGGTTTTCCTCTCTTAATATTCTTATTTTTTAAAAGGGTAGGCAAAATCTACAAAATCAGTCAATAAGTTCAAAATAAATGGAATTTCATTCAGAGGTGATTTAGGAAAATCTCCATTTTGGATGTTTTGATACACTTTTGGCTAGACTACCCAGATGCATATTCTAAGTCGCGAGAAGTGAATGAGTGTGTGTGCATAACGAATGCAACACTGGCAACTCACAGTGAATTTTATAGTACTCGATTTTTGGTTTTTTCACTTAATAGCATAAGATGCTTTTAGAATTTAATTGTGAGAAAATCTGCAATGACCTTGATGAAATTGCGACAGTAAAGGGAAAATAATATTTTTCTTAAACAATTAAAAGAAATATTTGTGTTTTGAATAGTAGGAGAGTAGTAACACCATGTAGAAAGATCTACACAATGCTAGCACATAGAAAGCATCTTTTTAGTAACTTTAAGGAGCACTGAATTCTGAAGAAATGTCACAAATCTCTAGCCAAAATCTGGCCACTGTTTCATCATAATAAACAATAGGAACAGTCTAATTAGTGGCAAATAGTAAGCCCCCTTCTAGTCTCTTACACCATGGGAGCAATTCATACTCTGGAATCTGGAGTCACTCCACAGCTACCACTATGCATCTGATCAAGGATGCTATAGGTGCATCTTGGCTAGAGATGTAGTCATGCAGGCAAAATATATTACTGAAAGGAAGAGAAGAAGTTAAGATGGACTTACTTGTGCCAAAGGTTGTAAGGGCAGAAGCAGAGCTGAGGGAAGATCATGGAGAGAGCTGAGTGACTGCTCCTAGGATAAGAAAGATGGAAGGATGAAGTTCACTGGTCTTTCTGAAAGAGTGGCCACTGTCCTGTGGAACTCTGTTCCACAGATTCAAACTTCTCTTGCAGCCACAGCAGTATCAAATTAACTTTCCAAGACTTGGAATTAGGCTAATTGACTGTGTTGCTGCTCT
This sequence comes from Apaloderma vittatum, assembly GCF_000703405.1. Lineage (NCBI taxonomy): Eukaryota > Metazoa > Chordata > Aves > Trogoniformes > Trogonidae > Apaloderma > Apaloderma vittatum. Next base: position 99,792 of record NW_009718585.1, read on the forward strand.
TTGCCATCTGCTGCAGTGGCCTGTTGCCTCGTTTTCTTATGCTTAAATTCATAAAGTCCTGCAGGACCATGTTCATCTCCTTCCATAAGGGAATTCTATTGAAATACAAGTTTAAAAAACATAGATCCTCCTTTTAAAGTCTTTTCACGGAGATCTAGGGGCTCACAGATCACATGGGATTGATGTCTATCTATATCAGACATTTCTTATTTGTGCATGGTATTTGCACCAGAAACCGCCTTTCTGTTTCAGAAAAGTAATGGAATTTAACCACGCCCCTATCATAGCATTGAGGCTTTGCTAATTTTCAAGAATAATGTCCATGATTAAGTAGATTTTTAATGTTGTAAGGCTTTCCTGCTGTGTAAAAGATACTGAGGCATTCAGTGTCAGGTTTACATGGAACTGAAGAACTAGAAGCATTTTGGCAATTGTTCTATGCTCCATTATCCGTTCAATATCCTTGATATTACTAATGTTTTCCAGTGCCTCTATATTGATTAAAAACATGACTACACGAATCTAGGTGTCTCTTTCTTCTCAGAATTAGATCCTCTGTATACAGATTTACATGAGAGAGAGTGCTATGATTATTTAGCCAAAAATTAAAATTGCTGCCAAGATGCTGTTACAATCATCCATCACTTCTGTGTCTCTCAGCTGACAATGCAATGTCATTGCTTATGCTCCAAACTGCTTTACCACTTCCCTGTCTTTCCACTCTTAAGAAATCCTACGAAAATAACTATTGCAATCTGGTTGGTCATGATCCCAAGCATTGTCCATCTTGCTGACTCTGTAATTGGGGTGGCCCAGCAGTTTTTCTCCAGGCTCTTAGCCTTGTGGGAACCACCAGCAGCAGCTAGAAGCAACACAGCTATGCACTGGATACAAAGAAAAGATTGAAGAGCTGTCTTCAGGCTTAATGTAAAAATATTCTGAAGTAATTGTGAAGTACGCATGAGCCACATGAGCTGTAGCAGGGTTCACAGCAGAATAGTCTGTCTCTGTGCGTTCCCACAAGGATAGTGCACGGATCGAATCTGTCCAGCCCAAAAGACTCTGGTGTTTCGCAATGTGAATAGGAATCAGGCTTCACCAGTTGGCCAAGAAATTAGACGGATCTCTTACACACAGTGTCACAAAGACATTCCAGATTTTTAATAATTCATCAGAATTCAAACCACAAAAACATTAAGCCAGTCTCTAATCAATCAGTTCTGAAACAGTAACATTAAACAGAAAATATTACAATCTTGCAATAAGCAGAAGATGATTTTAAGAAAGACGCTTGTTTAAAAATAGATGCAACATACCATAACAGATGTTAGGCAGATAATTACTTCAAAACACCCCAGATTCTGCGTTTTAGATCATATTTGCACACGCTTAAATTTGTGTCCACCAATTACTGTACCCAAAGTTGGTTTAGTAATTGAATAGAATATAGAGCGTACACATCTCTTACGAAGCTAGACATACTGATAACACATATATTCAAGTACATGAAAATAATTTTAAACTACAAGTTAATCCTGCAAAACTCTATGTTAGTACAGTTTTCTTCCTCGAGTTTGCCTATATATTAGAATAAAAAGATCCCAATTTATCAGTTTTTAGTTACATCACATGTTAAATATTGAGGAAATAAGATAACACAATGAAATAAGAGAGAGATCTACAGAGGCCAAAAATCCAAATATTCAGTAAAGAGAAATGACTATGACTGCAGTTTCTGGGATCAGAGATTTCTTTGAATGTACAGTAGCTCATTTGTTAATGAATGCAGACTGGCCAGGAAATAAGAGACCTGCTTCATTATGGCTGCCCCACAGTTACTCTAAATCTTATTTTGCAACAGCACGGAGAGAATAAAAACTTCTTAAGCTGGTTGTCCCTCACTCTGAGACAGGATAATCTTTGAGAAACATTTTACGGTGCATCTTTTGAAGAAAAGTGCATTAGTCTTTACTGAAAAAACATTTGGTTGACCTTGAAAATAAAGCATTCATGAGAAGTATGAGCAGAAGTTTTCATTATTCCTTAAGCCCTCCCTTCAGAGAGACAAAAAATTCCTCCCTCCATTGCAGCTCCACAATACCCAGTTGCCAGGCAACTGATCTTTTATGGTGAATCTCCACGGCAACTGATGTAAACAAAATCATAAATCCCATTACCTAGCTAAATACTAGGGCTGTGCTATAAAAGGAGAAAGAATCACTCTGAAGTTTAAAGACATAATATAAAAGAGCGACAAGATTTAAAAAAATAAATTGCTGTTGCTGATACTATAGTTAATATGGTTCACCTTAACAAACTTTGTGGTTTTTTTTCATTTTCCTTCAAGCCATTTCAAACCATTTTTCTCCTTATTTTTATAAGTACAATTTCAGTGTAATTAAGTGGGCTGAGGAAACCACTACACTCAACAGGTAAACCTTCAGTCCCAGCTGAGACCAATCTATGCACAGAAGAACTGTGCTGACAGTGTTATAGCATATTAAAAAAACAATGGAGTAGACAAATCAAAGCTTAAGATGACTGGTAAGCTACAGTGGCTAGTCAGACAGTTCCACCACTCTTGCTTAGCAGGAAGTCAAAATAGAAGGGTACTACACCCAGTCCGCTTTTGCTCACCGTGAGCACACAGAAAACCATGTTTTGAGGTTTAACCAAGTCATATCCTTGCTAGAAAGTGTGTAGTATTTACCTCACTGCGTTGTTATGTTTTACTTGCTGCTCTGCCTGAGTTCCCAGGACTCACATTCACAGTACGGTGTCGTCAGCAAACTTACTGAGGGTGCACTCAATACTGTCATCCATGTCGCTGACAAAGATGTTGAACAGCACTGAACCCAGAATAGACCCCTGAGGAACACCGCTTGTCACTGGTCTCCATGTGGACATCGAGCCATTGACCACCACTCTTTGAT
>NW_009718586.1:0-103809 GCF_000703405.1 Apaloderma vittatum
GGCCATTCTATGATTCTATGATTCAATAGGCTACAGAATATATACTAATATGAGAAATATAGAATACATGTTAGATGAGTGAACGATGCTGCAAGATGAGACGATGAGAAATTATGTACATGGTTGTTGCCCTGAGTCCCCCCACTAATAGATTATTTGCTAAATAAAGTTCCCAGGTTACCAGGGAAATTGGTCTCTCAAGAGAACCTAGTCAGCTTGGACATTATATTGTACTAGTGAGATTATGTGTTCTTGAACCAATCTGGTTTGAATCTGGACTGCTCAGAACTCAAGAGGAGAAGCATGTGATTGTTCAGATCTCTTCATTTTTAAGTAATTTTTAACATTCTTTTCTGTTCCTTTTGGGAAGTTAATTTTTCTTCATTGTCCTTATGTTGACCTTGTACTCTGAAATATCTAGAAAAATCAAAGTGGTTAAATTTTAGGTTATTTGACTATAACTTGAAGGAAGCATTTTGCTTGTAGGAAGATGTTGATATTTTGTAAAATTAACACAAATGTCCTAAAAAAATTAATATACTATGACTCTTTCACTCAATTTTTTTAAAATATAAAACTCTGTACTGTAAAAAAAATCTAAAATCTAAAACTCTTTCTAAACTAGTAACAAAAGTCAAAATATTAGAATTTTCCGTGAAAATAAGATATTATTATTTTGATTAGAAGATGTTATTTTTTTTCCTTTTGTTTATGTCAGTTGTAACATTTGCTTATATTGAATTCTTAATTTGAAAATATTGTGAATGTTTTAGCTTCAGGTTTTCATATTTTGTCTGTTTGAATTTTGCAGATACCTAAAGAGAAAACTAAATGTTGCAAGTATATAAAATTTCATACTTCAACATTCTGAGAAGTGATAAACTTAAATTATAAGGAAAAGGAAGGAACCATTTAAAATACATTTTTAAACCCAATCTTGACATCAGATCTTTTTACGGTTCTTATGGAACACAATAGCAGAATTTTCCTGTCCTGATAGTTACTGAGTCTCTGATTTTAAAAAGTCCATGAAGAATAAAGAATATTTAGATTAAGATCCTCATTTAATTGTTTTGAATATTATTTTTTGGGGGGGAGAGGTGTTTCACTATCAGAAGTCAGACACTAAATACCTTTTGTCTTTGTATTCTGAGGGCTATTGTACCATGGAGTCACAATTCTGAGTCTGGCACAGATATGAGAGGACTTTGAATCAGGTTGTCTTATCTCACTATCTGTCTTAGACCCCAGGAACTGAATTTCAGACAGATAGAGTGTTCATTTGAACTTTAGGAACTGATGAGATGCTCAGACACTGTTGATAATGGCTGTCACATTAGTATGTAGAAAAGGTAGGCTGAAGTCTCACATACCAAGATACTATCAACTGTAAACTTTCTGGGAAGTGTCGAGGCAGTGAGCAAAGGCTCATGCTGTAATGCGTTTGCTGCTGAAACTCGTTACCCAGAGAGAAATTACAGATGATCTTCTTCTGACTTACTTTGTATATTTTTTTTAAAAAAAATTTTGTTGTTTTTTTAAAACTATCCTTTTTTGCCTGAGTATTCAGATTGCTCCTGATTTTATAGCTATGAACCTGTCTACTTTAAGTAGCCTTTGTTGGTTTCAACCTGCCTTCCTGTGTTTATTTCTTATGCTTAGTACACCATTTTCTGTTCTGTAGTTAACCACTGTCAAAACTGATAATTTCTTCCGTTCCTCAGGGTAATTAATAAGGAATCTTCTTTCCTATTTTATTTTGGAAATGTTTGTAAAAATTAATGGAGTATGTTTCTCTAAATCGAAGTTGTTGAACTTTTACAGCTGAAATATATACTGCCTTAGTGACAAAGTCTTAAGCATGGAGCAAAAAATAAGGCGTCAATAGTCCTTACTACAGGAGTCACAGAAATGGCATGTATTTGTATTGTTTATTTTTTCATTTTATAGATTGCAAATCTTACTGAAAATTATACTTATGTTATTGATCAATTAACACTAGTGCATTCAGTCTTGTATTTGAAGTACATTAAATTTCTAGTCTGAACATCTCCAGTTTCTACAATCTATTTTGCATCCAGGATAGATGATCAGATATAATATAGATATACTAGGTTAGAAAAATCAGTGAACAAATATAATCTGAATTTTTCATACGTGTTAGGCACTGTGGTTATATATCTTCGCCTAAATTATGGAATTTTAACAGAAATGTTAGGCAAAATTTGTACATGTGAACTAAAAAGGACACAGATTGAAAATGAAGAATTTCCATCTGAAGGTAGGAAAGTCATGTGTGTCATAAGCCTTTATTGCCCACGTTTTGTTCCTATTGTCTTTATGATCTCCTTTATTATAATAGTTGCCATACTGAATTCGTGATTTTATTCAGGAGTATAAAACTTAACTTGCAGTGTTTTCTCTCTCTTCTTCCCCCTTTTCTTTGTTGCTTTCAAATAGATTAGTAATCTAGTTTGATTATAGAATCATTCTAATGAATGAAATAGGCTGGAAAGAAGAGATGGCTATCAAATCACCATTTAAACATGTTGATGCTGAAGGACTTTGCATTTTAATTTTAGACTCCTAAATTCAGGAATGATATTCTGAGCTAGATACTGAAGTTCCTAGTTCAGTCCTACTTAGAAGTTGAAGGGTGAAGTTTTCAGTGCTATGGATTTGGACAGGGTGAAGCCAGGTATAAAAGCATGTCTGAAATTTTACTTTTCTCTTGGACAGAAGGTCCTACTTCTGAACTGAGCTAAGTGACTCTTCAGGTCTGCAATTCCAAACTCCAAATCAGATCAAGACTTAGTTCATTTTTGTCTAAGTGCCTGGAGGTGGGAATATTTTTAACTTTCCTACAGTAAATAACTGATGAGAGCCCATATGCCAGAAAAGGTACATTTCAGCTTTCTAGACTACTTTTCCACAAGGAATTTTGAATTAGCAGGGACTCTGTGTATTATATTCTTCAGATGGAAAAATGTTATTCCTCCTTGCATTCTTTGTTCCCTTAAACCGTATTTGGAATGTTTTTTGACAGGATAATAACAATGAGATAATTGTGATGTTGATGACGAAGACAACATGGAATATATGTTTCTTTGGTGGCCAGTGGTTTGACAGCATTCAACTGATGCTGCTGAAATGAAGGATAGGTTAAATTTAACTGGTTTTGACTTCCATAAAGTAATTTTTTATCAACGATTTCACTCTAGAACTCCATAGCTCTACTGGTAAATGGTGGGTAGTTTTCTTGTATGGTTAAATTACTTCAAAGAGGGTAGTTGAAGCTGGGTAGAGTGTAAGATAAGATTTTATTGAATAACATTGACTGAGAAAATTGTGCTGCTAGCTGCACTATTTGTTTTTCTGAAATTTGGGTTTCTTTAAGTTGCGTGCTAGAGCAAGAAAGGAAGATCGAGTGGAATTGTTACTTCATGGAACAGAGAAAATACTTTCTGATTAAGGTCATTCATGAATACATAGTTCTCATTTCAATATGAATATTCATGTAAAACATAGTATTCATAATAAACACTTATATGAAATATTAGTTTAAATTAGCATAAAATCCACAAAATAAAACTAAAGATAAAATTTGGCTGAATAAATGTAAGAGAGAAGGTAGTTTGGGAAGTAACCATGAAGAATAAGCTGTGTAATTTTATACATCTAAATAGAATTTTACTATTGAACAGCTCAATATGAAAATATACTTACACGATTCTGATTAGAGTGCTTCAAAAAACCGTAGGATGTAAAGAAGTTTACAAATTACAGCAAGGTGTGACATTGGAGAACTTGGAACCATCAACCTCAAGTTCAATTTTTTTAACAGTATATGAAATGTATTTTGTATTATTAGTTTGGTTTGGTTTGGTTTGGTTTGGTTTGGTTTGGTTTGGTTTGGTTTGGTTTGGTTTGGTTTGGTTTGGTTTGGGGTCACTGGCATGCTGCTTTGCACAAGTATGGTGGGGACTTGATGGGCCGTACATCAGTTTCATTAAAGCTAAAGAACTGACTTAATACGTCTGCCAGACACGCAAAGAAAAACCCCAATGTAAAGCTCCAAAGACTGATGTTTATAAGTTTTCAAATAGAAGCCGAGAAACACCAATAAAATTTGGATTCCATTCAAGTGCACTATCAACCTCAGGCACCTTCCTGATACTTTTATTTCATTTTTTTTTATGATCCATTTGTCTAGAATCACTGAAAGATTTGTACAGAAAATCACTGCAGCAAAATGTAGATCCAATCTGATTGTACAAAAGAAGCCAATGAGTCCCGTTCTCATTTGGAGTGATAATTTGCTAAACCAAGAGCAAAAACTTTACTACAGTGAGGCATTTTTATACTGAATAATGGCAGCCTAGAGAAGGAAAGAACAAAGGGAGTAAATCCTAACAGCCTTTTACTATTGAGGTAGCACATGCAAGTGAATCAATAGTGGCTGGTAAGGTGAGGCTGTAAAGATGCTTTATTGGTTTGAGTAAGTAGGTTGGCAAGGAAGCTGCTGCAAGGGTCAGTACAAACAATCAGATCTAGTCCATATACAGAGGTGAAACCTAAGATCCTTCACTTTCTTGGAAGCACTAAAAGTATTTGGTAATAAGAGCCTAAGTCCCCCAACGTGGCCTTGTGTCAAGGTTGTGAACTGTCTAGCCAGTTCAAATATTTTCTTTTAGTCACAAAAGATACCTTACCTCAACCATTTCCAGTGTTGTCTCCCACAGGAGGCTGATACCTGGCGACATGCACAGTACAGTCCATGGCAAAACAAAAGCATGTGGTAGCACCAAAGGTCTCAGTTTTGATTTGCACCAGACTAGATCTCTTCCTACCCACCTCTGTACATCCACCTGGGGCAGCTAAAAGGAGAGTCAGTGCTAAGCTCCCTTTGTGGCCAAAAACTCCTCCAAGGGGTGCTTCAGTCTTGCTCAAATCTACCAGGCTCTCTAAAGCAGCTTGTCTCTCTCCATTTGTTGCACAGGGAGCCTATGAAGACCAGGTTCCCAAGTTAGATCCTTCGTTTGGGTACCTAAATTTAGAAAGGCTGAATCAAACCCCACAAGTTCACAGCCAGTGAGTTAGTAGAGAAGCCATAACTTATTGAAGGATGTTATGCTGATTCTTTTTGGGTTTCACTCAATAGAAGTTTGTTAATATGAGTTTCAACTTTGTTTTCAACAAATTACAATCAGCTAACATCCTTTCAGCACCATTCGCTTTGCTCATGTTTAAGGCACAGGAAGTGTTAAAAATACTTTAATTAATGCCTTCCTAAATATATTTCATTACTAGTAGAACTCACAGTAATAATAACATATACATACAAGAAAAAGTGTTAAATAAATTATTTTAAATCTATTCATGCCCTTGGCATGGGCAAAGGTTATGGTGTTTACTACTATTATCAATTATATTATTATTATTACTTTTATTTGTATTTATTTGTTTTATTTGTATATATACTGTGATAATGTCTAAGGAAGAGCTGCAGTGACAGATCAGGATTTCATTTAACTATGTAATGGGCAAACACAGGACCTTCTTTAAATAATTTACAAGCCAAGTATAAAGCAGAGCTAGTCTATACACACAAACACACATACACATGTGGAGTTTTTTTATTTATTTCTATGTGTGTGAGGGAGTATAAATGTATTGTCCATGAGTGAGTCTACAAAAGAATAAGGTGATGTTCGCAGTGCACTAAAAAACTAAACAGAAAGAAAGCCCATAATCTTAGGTTTGTTTGAGTATAAAATTTCCAGCAAACAAGAGTACTGAGAAAATTCCTTGAAATTCACATGAACTGCACTAAATTAGATTTACTTGAGTCTCTTCCAAACTGCATGAGGTTTGTTTTCACCCATAATGAAACCTGGGGGAGATCTGACCTTCTTTAGAGCCAAACATGGGATGAAATCTCATTGCAAATGCTTTCTCAGGAAAATAGGATCAGAGAGTACCCATCACTTCCACTTAACAACACTGTTGATACTAAGGCATATGGTAAATATTTTAGAGATTTCAGTACTTAGTACTCTCTTAACAGTCAAATGACCTTCTCTAGTGACACATAACTAACTACAATTCACAGTTTTGCTAGTGTAAAGTTAAAGATCTAGACACATTTTAAATTAATTACTATTTTGAGAAGCAAAGAATACACAAGAATTATTTCAGCTGTATCTTGCTTCTACTAGGATTTCTCAAAGAAAGAGGAAAGGAAAGTAAATAAAAAATGCTGTGCATTTTCTTCTGTCAGTCTTTTATTACAAAATTACACCCTGCAACTAAAAATGGTCATGGTAGAACTTGGGTTCATCACTGTAAATGAGACATGCATGAGACAAGAAATGAGACAAGAAAATCTAAACTTGAGTTCTTCTAATATTGGGAGACAAAGCACTTCCAGGTACTTCAGGCAGTCTGAAGGTACTTCTTTTCAGTGACTACAGAAAGTATCTGGATGCTTACTGCAAAATCCTTCATCACACACCAAAAGCAGAAGGCCTTCTGTCTACGTGATCACTGGACTGGTGCAGGCTATTTGGGTTTGAAGATTATCTAACAACAGTCTCAGTTATATACATAAAATACAGCATTGACTATGGATTAGAGAGGGGCTGCCAAGTGCAGCATTCAAACACCTGGTGATATTGATTTTACACTTTTCCTGTGATTCTACATCATGTTCCTTTAGTTTCTGGCAATCTCTATAATTTTTATACTGACATAAATTGTGAGGAAAAAAGGAATCAAATAATCTCCCTTCCCCCTCCAGAAATAGTTAGGAAAGCTCTATTGCACCATTAATATTTTTGTTAATGTAGGAGGATAAAAGTACAGGGAAAGTTAAATCTAACCTCTTAGTGTGTTGTTAGTTTTTCTCCGTCAGCTTTAGATTTGCTCTTCTTGTAACAAACACAAGTTTATATACATTTGTTCACCTGCAAAATCCCCTTTATTATATGATTATTATAACTTTTTATTTTTTTTAATATATCCAACAGAAGGTCATCTGAAAATCTCAGGTTAACCCCTTGGTTCAACTAGAAACCAGAGGTAGTAAGACTGCAGAAGAAAGGATGTGGGATATATTCTTTTACCACTGGTGTCCGTGCACTTGATGAACATCTGACACTTTGTGTGGTAAAATAGCAGTAATAAGTGGAGGCAGTCTTCTGAAAATCTCCATGTGTTACACTATGGTAGATGGAAGGACATCTGCTCTTAAGGACCTCTTTATTTTCAAAATTCATAAAATCATAGAGTTGCTTTCATGTTACTTGCAGAAAGAGTGCAGAGGTTTTGGGGTTTTCTTTGGCTTTGAATCCTGCAAATGGACAAGTATCCTTGTAGTTCCCTCGCTGACAAATCAATGAAATCTTCCAGAGAACCCAATAGTGTTGCACTAGATTCAAAACTCTAGTTTGAAGCCAAAGGTATAGCAGAATATCCAGAATTCTCGAAAAAAAAATCTGATTCTGAATGCTGCTGCTTGAATAACTAGCTTAGAAAGAACAAAAACAATATTTTGTCGTGTCTCTGTCATCACTGGAGGATTTTGAAGCACTGCCCAGAAGACAGCTGTGATAATACCGTCATTCATCTTACATGTATATCTGTGTATTCATAGTACTATGAATGCTGTCCACTTTTTCCTTTAAAATTGATTTTTCAACAGAGCCAGTAAATACTTTGTACAAGAACAGTAGAGACTAGAGTCCAGTAACAAAGTTGTTATTAAAGAAGTTTAGAATTAAAAAAAAACAACCACTACATAAAACATCAAAAACAACAACAAAACATACACACAATAAAAACAATAACAAAAATCCAGACAAATAGTTACAAAGAGAAGAATTTTCACAGGACTGGAACTGAACGTAGTGTCTTTTGTGTAAAAATCTGATTAATCAGAAGATTAACAGTGTCACCAAGAGCTAGAAGTAGACATCTAAGCTTTTTACTAGTCTTTTAATACACCTGTATTGCTTGCATCATTCAGTGCAAATTAGCACTGCTTATTTAAGCAAATTATCTGGCTGCTCCTGTGGAGAATTTTAGCACCCTAGAATCACATACGCCATCATACATCACTTTTAGGGACTGAGAAGAATTTTGTTTGTTGTTTCGATTTTTTAACATGCACTGATGATTTTCACAGTTGCAAACCACATGACATAAGAGACAGTACTGGCAGCTTTGGAATTTGAAGGTCTAAGTTCCAAGAGGGTGCTTTTTAAATCAATTTTTAATGAGGTGGATAAAGTAGGCTTTCCAGTATAGTCATTCTTGAGATTAATTCTGGGAGGTGTTCCAGTGAATAAGTAAAAGAAAAGGTTGCTGTCATGAAATACTTTCTTAGGATTCCACTAACTCTACTGGTAAACAATTAAAACAAGACAAAATAGGTATTTAGGAAGAATTAAGATATATCCTTCTTTCAGCAGAAATTGTTTATGGATGGAATAGATACATAAACATTAATCTACTATCATTAAAAATGATCTTTTGGAGAAAATCTTTGGACTTAGTCCAAAACATTTGGAGAGTGAAGACTGAAAAGTTAATGGGAAAGGAACCCTAAAGATCTTTAGACTGTGAAGAAATGTATCATATGAAGTCAGAAAACTAATTTCAAGTCAAAGAGTTCAAAGATGCTAGCTAAGTAGTTCAAAAGCCATCTGTGAGAGAACAGCTCATTTTGTCTAAAAAAAATGCAAGGGAAATATCCAGAAAAAGTCCTCTTAGAGGAAGTCTTCATAAAATCTAAAAAAATCTCACTGATAGTCAACTTGTTGACTTAAGTTTCATAGATGTCCATGAATGTAGAAAAAAAAAAAGAATATGAGAATTCATCAAATTGTTGAGAATATATCTAGCTGGTTAGAGGAAGTGTAATTTTAAACATGGATAGGAACAGAATTGATTAAAATTGAGTAAGAGACATTTATTGACTCTACTTTGTCTCTGACAGAGAGACATAGCAGAGACAATGCCACAGAGTATCAAATATTTAGCAAGACAGTGGCTACAGTGGACAAAAATGATTTGGCACAGACAAATTGAACGTGTTTTCCCAAATTGTAAATAATATAGTACTCAAAGGGAATAACTACTGGAAAAAATTGTACATGTCTGTGGGAAGACAAAACAAAACAAAACCAACGGAAAAGAATACTGGTTAGAAATGCATAAATTTGTTAAAATTAAGATATGTGTCTGAGCCTGAGTCTGAATAAGCCTGATTTGATTTGGTTTCTAAGATTTCCTTGAGTGGGACATTGCATTGAAAGCAAAGGAAATACAAGAATTGACAAGAAAGTCCTGACAAGTAATAGTTTCCAGAAAAGAAATGAAATTAAAGTTGGAATTTCCCTGCCATTGGAGAAGACAGGAACAAGGAGAGTCTTTAAGAGAAATAATGCTTTTTTTTGTAATAAAGTTGCTAATTTACAACTGAGCTTTAATTAAACTACTTTGAATCTCTCAAAGCTTGTGTTTACATTCCTGACAGAGTTACAGCACATTTTTAATTTTGCAATTGCTGCACTTGCATTTCATTTTTAGTTGACCTCATCATTTGTTAGAAGCTTAAATGACCTTGATAACTAAAACATAATACTTCCCCCCCACCCCTGCAGAATAGAGATGGAATTACCATTGCTATAGGAAAAAAATGTGTGCAGGCTTTTTTCAGGGGATGAACAAACACTCATATTTAGAAGAGAGGAGCTGGTTACTCCTCTACTATCTTTAAGTATTTGGATCATAGCAGCACAGAAGATGATAAGGCTTAAAAGACCTCAAGAGTTCATCTACCCATATACCCATCCCCTAAGGTGGTATTAACTGCCCCATTCCAAACAGATGTTCATCTAACATATGCTTAAAAGCTTTAACTCATAGAGGTGCTGCAACTTCCCTAGGCTATATTTTCTGGTGTGATAAGAACATTAGAAAAAAGCAAAGTGAATGTATTAACTTTTATTGAGCATACATAGGCCATGTCTTTGCTAGCCAGGCTCTTTGTAGTTTAACAAGAAGTTGTGCTGGATGGATTCTAATTAGATCCATAGTCCCCTCGTGGGTTCATTTTGAAATCCTGTTACCCAACTTCAGCTTCCTGATTAAGCTCCAAATGAAAAGGTGCCAGAACTCTGCCAAGCAGGGTGCCAAGCCACCAACAAGACCTTAAGCACTAAGACTGTTGCATTGTGGGAGCTCGAAAGCCATGAGCAATGAAATAATGTGAGATATCTGCAGCAAGGCCACAGTCACAATATTATTTCCAAAAATGACTTTCTCTTAGGGTTGAAAAGGTTGAATTAAGGTAGAAACGTATTGTGAAAATAAAGATGGCTGAGTGCAATTTGCCTTCTCCTTTTTGGCTTTATTTATTTTATTTTATTTTTTCTTTTTAATTTTATTTTATTTTTTCACTGAATCAATGATGAAGTGAAAGCTGTATGATGTAACTGAATGAAGATAATAACCTGACCATAAAATAACACAAGTAAAGCAAACATAGTATTTCTGTAAGACACAATGAATGAAAACAGTGAAATGTTCCTCATTTAGATGCAACATGAAATAGTTTTCCTAGAAATTTACAGAAAAAAAACCCAGACATACAAGAAATCAAACTAACCGACCTCTTTTAAGTGGCAGAATGTGCAAAATCTGCAGTTGTAAAATCACATTTCAGTGAGTTGCAGTAATCATACAGTAGACGACTGTCTTAGGATGTTTTTCAAATAGATTATGGCACAAGTATTTTGACAGAAGTCCTCCTCAATCATCTCAAAAAAACATTCTCAATATACATGGACCATCTTTTCCAACAAGTCCTTTACTCACCTTAAGGTGCACAAGTCCATGGGACCTCACAAGATCCATCCACAGGTCCTGAGGGAACTAGTGCATAAAGTTGCAAGCCACTTTCCGTCGTATTTGAAAAGTTATGGCAGTCTAGTTAAGTTCCCACTGACTGGAAAAGGGGAAACATAACACCCATTTTCATAAAGGGACATAAGGAAGATCCAAGGAACTACAGATCAGTCAGTCTCATCTCAGTATCTGGCAAGATAATGGAGCAGATTCTCCTGAAAACTCTGCAAGGGCACATGGAAAAAGAGGAGGTGTTTGGTGGCAACCAACATGTCTTCATCCTACCTGACAAATTTAGTGTGTTTTTATGAAAAGATTACAACATCAGTGGATGAGGGAAGAAACTGACATCATCTTTCTGGACTTGTGTAAAGTGTTCAGCACTGTCCTGTGCGACACGTTGGTCTCTATATTGAAAAGACAAGGATTTGATGGGTCGACCACTCAGTGGATAAGGAGCTAGTTTCTCAGTCAGAGTTGTGAAAAATGTCCAAATGGATATATGATGAACGAAGTCCCTCAGGGTTCAGTACTATGACGACCGTTGTTCAGCTTCTTTGTCAGCAGCATGGACAGTGGCGTTGAGTGTACCCTCAGCAAGTTTGCCCAAGACACCAAGCTGTGTGGAGTGGCTGATATGCTGGAGGAAAGGGATGCCATCCAGAGGGACCTCAACAGGCTGGAGAGGTGGGCCCAGGCCAACCTCATGAAGTTCAACAAAACCAAGGGCAAGGTCCTCCACCTGCGTCAGGGCAATGCCAAGCACCAATATAGGCTGGACAGTGATTGGTTTGAGAGCAGCCCTGAGGAAAAAGACTTGGGGGTACTGGTGGACAAGAAGCTCAACATGAGCTGTCAGTGGCACTTACAGCCCAGAAAGTCAATCGTGTCCTGGGCTGCATCAAGAGGTGCGTGGTCAGCAGGTCAAGGGAGGTGTTTCTGCCCCTCTACTCCACTCTCGCAAGACCCCATCTGGAGTGCTGCGTCCAGTTCTGGAGCCCACAGCACAAGAAAGATCTGGACATGCTGGACCGTGTCCAGAGAAGGGCCACGAGGATGCTCAGAGGGCTGGAACACCTCTCCTGTGAAGACAGACTGAGAGAGTTGGGGCTGTTCAGTCTGCAGAAAAGAAGGCTCTGAGGAGACCTTATTGTGGCTTCCGGTATCTCAAGAGGGCTACAAGAAAGCTGCTGAGGGGCTTGTTAGGATGTCGGATAGTGATAGGACTGGAGGGAATGGATGGATCGGTTGGAGATGGATCAGTTCAGATTGGATGTAAGGAAGAATTTCTTCACCGTGAGGGTGGTGAGACCCTGGCACAGGTTGCCCAGAGAGGAAGCCACATCCCTGGAAGTTTTTAAGGCCAGGCTGGATGGGGGTCTGAGCAGCGTGATCTAGTGGGAGATGTCTCTGCCCATGGCAGGGGGGGTGGAATGAGATGATCTTTAAGGTTCCTTCCAACCCAGACAATTCTATGATTCTATGATTCTAAATGCAAGGTCCTGCGCATGAGTCATTCTTAGAAAATCCTCCATTTCTACCATGGGGAAAGAATGAAAATAAATTTCAGATGCAACTTCCATCTTTTTTGAGAAATTTTCTTTGATTAGAATAACATAGATCATTTAAAAATCACGTGAAAGAGGAGAAAAAGATGACAGAACTAGTAAAGTAGGGTATGATTAGACCAGAACTGTCTACTGAATCTTATAATTATAAAAGTAACAGAGTATGAATTTCATACTATTTATATTACTGGAACAAGAGGAAATGTTCACAAGCACCCTTGATCTTTGTTCACAGAGTACCAAAACAATGCTTACTTAGCCAGGACTATACTTTTGGAATAGATCTGTGTGCTTTCTGATTAAAATGGAGACATCCTGCAAAAGAAGAGTTTATGTTTGGAAACTGAGAAAAATAACAGAATATATTTTCAACATCTGTAAACCACAGATTTACAGCCAACAAGGAGATGGGTTCTTAAATTAACTGCCCATTAGTTTTAGAAGAAATAGTAACTCACAAAAATATGAAAAATAAATTACAAAGATGAAAAATAACATATTGATAGCTTCAAAACTGGCTTTATAAAATGCAATTTCTGGTAGAACTCTGGCAGATCCACTGTGTTGACTTTTGTGTGATGAAGAATGGCCATTTATCCAAGCAATATTCACCTCATCTTCCCCCTGTCAGCTGTTTTCAGTCATACGTTTGCAGAAAAGACAGAGAAAAGGCTCCGGATTGCATGTGGTTCTCTGTAATTTATTTATTTACATACCAAACAGTTCAGTGCCTTTTTAGGCAAGCCTTGTACCCTGTTGGACTGTTTAGACCTTGATGTTCCCTTGACCCACAAGCCTGTAAACTGTAAAACCAAACGAGACAGGAAGGCATAGGAAAAGAGAGACCTGTGCTGGAGCAGTGACTCCATCAGTCTGTTACTTGAAATTGAAGGACAGATCCTGTTCTTCTTCATGCTTCTGTAAGAAGAGCAGCTCCAGAGATTTCACTCAAGCTGCAGAGGTGTAAATCTAGATGAGTATTAGTTCCTCTGTGACAGCAGCTTTAAACTTAATAGAATTGTGAAGATTGAGGGGTTAAAGTAATGAGTTCCTCAACAGTTCGCCTCTTACTGCCAAGTATTCATTAAGCTTGTACTCAACGTCTTAGACAGTCACCTCTACAGTCTCTGACTTTCTGGTGAGGATACAGTCAATCTTCACTGCAATGTCCTCAAAACTTATATCTCAGAAATGTGCTTTCATTAGATTGCTCTACAAATCACCCCTTTAAGACCAATTCTAAATATGCTTTCTGAACTGTAGAGTGATTAGTGCTGAATACAGTACTTTGGGTGAGGTCCTAACGAAATACACTGTATTTCCTTAACAATAATTGAGTTGAAGGCTTTAATATAAGGGGTTTTTTATTATTAAAATAACTCTCATATCTCTCTCCAGGTCAATATGCTGTAGTACCTTCCCATTAAGCAGATATTATGTCCTTTTATTACATTCTCCGAGACTCATTATTCTGCATTTATCTGCATTGAATTTGCTATCTATTAGCTCAAGTACTTAAATGATCTAAATCCTTCCCTACCTGACTGTATTGTTTCTCACGGATGACCTTTCCTCCCAATTCAGTATCATCTGCACACCAGAAATTTTTAGTTTAAATAATATGCTCTGAGTCATTTAAGGTACTGAAAAAAGCTATGGTTACAACACTGATCCCTGCGGTGCCCCTGACACGAGTAACTTTGCTGCAGCTTGAAAGCGTGACTCAAAATGTTCAATCTCACCAGCTGCAGTTTAACAATATGGCATTCTCACTTTTGGATGAAAGGTAAAGCCTTGCTTAATATGTATTTAATTTTTATAAAGGGCATTCTGGCTTTCTTGAAAATAGATGGTTAACATTTCTAAAAGGCTTCAGTCCATGTCTACACTGTGGCTGAAAAAAACCCCTGGAGGTTGCTAAGCACTGAGTGGCAGGCGGGGATGAGGGAGTGGCAGCTGGGAATGTGGACGCACACCCAGCCACTCCGGTCGCCTCAGCTCCCTTTGCACAACAGAATACTTAAGCCATAACAAAACCTTTGTCACATCATTGCTTGAATGTAGCCATACTTCTCCAAGAGAAGAATCTGTAACTCATTTCTCTTTGAAAGCATGCTTGGTGAAGGATAACCCAGCTCACTTCTAGATATGGTCCATGCTGGTTTGATGGGACACAAATCTCACTCCTTTGCAGAGGCTGGATGGGTCAGGTTAGCTACAGAAGGAATGACATGCTATGCTGAAACCTGGGATGTGGACGGTGCGTTCAGTAATCTGTACAATCTACCCATGAAGAAGACCAATGCTGAGGACTTCATGATGCCTTAATTTTAGCACCTCATTGAGATACTTAAAGATGACCAGCCTCTCAGAAGGTACATGTGGCACTAGTGTCCCTCACCCTGACTGCAGATGTTCCTAAACTTCCCAAAATAAACAAGCAAAGTAAAAACTTGAAGTTAGGCAGATAGAGTGTTTCTCTTTTTCAGTGTTACTTGGAGACACATCATGGATATTGATGCAATGCAGGCAGGCATTCCTACTTCATCAAAACCATGATCCTGTGGAAGAATGGAGTTTTCTGACGCAAACTAATGCAGCTATGTTGAGCTCCATGTTTTCACAGGTAGAGCTCTCTAGAAAGAGACCTTACCTGTGAGTCTTTGTACTACAGTTTTCAGGAGGAATTTTAAAGGCTTCTGCCTTGTGATTTGACACAAGTAAGTTCATCAGAATGTGTGAGAAGATGTGCTAATATCATAGAATCATAGAATGGGCTAGGCTGGAAGGGACCTTGGATAGAAAACTAACACTTTAGAGGGCTGAGTCTGAGAGGTCACTCAAGGTTTTGGCAGGTACCAGCTCGGTGCCTTGCTCAGAAACCCACCCAACCTCCTCGGGGATGTCAGATGGAATCTTTCCTCCTGCATGCTGAGACGTTCTTCTGCTGTAACCTACTCCCTCAGAGCTCGCTTCTTACAACTAGCTTTCCTTAGCTCTCCTCTGCCTGTGGTTATTGACTGTTATTGCTGTATTCTAAGGGGCTAAGCTGTGCCTAAGGCTTTTCTTACCCTTGGGTAATGTGTTCACTGTGGCTCGGAGTTACAGCCCTCTCCGAGGACAGGCAGTTGCACATAGAACCAAGCTTTATATTTTCCTTGAAAAGGAGGGGGGAGGACATGCTGATGAAAAAATCAACAAAAAGTATTTCAGGAGCTGTATTTTCCTTTAGTAATGGAAATATGTCTGAGATCTAAAACTTGTGCTGATATTTTCCACTTATTGTATTTTTTTATTCCTGTTAGAAAATAGGTTGCCATGACTGAGTAAATTTTCTTTTTTCTAACAGCAGAAAAAGAACCAATTGTGTATGCACAATTTTAAGTTATTTAAATTCCATGGCCCCCAAAAGTTATTATTTTCTTTCACTACGAGGCGTTCTAGCAAATTTCATGCAGTCAAGGCAGCCTTAGCTACTTCTTTCTTTTGCTTTTTCACTTTTCTCTGTTCCCCCAGGATGTTCTACAATGATTATTTCTTTCTGTCTTTATTTTCTCTCTCCTTTTTTCCGTTTTTTTCCCCTCCATCTCTTTTTTACTACTCATTTCCCTGAGGGAGACTGCAGTAGTATTGCTGAAGCACTGCTAAATGCAGTGAGGAAAAATCATCAGTATTTGATGGCATCACAGCACTAGTATGTTGGATAATTTGGTATCTCACTTATGTAGCATGAACTAGCAGGAAAACATATGCCAGAAATCTTCATGCTTGTTTGTGATTTTATTAATTTAAAACCTGATTCTATCTCTTTTGCCTAAATACTATCAAAAGGGTTCAGATGAAACAAAAGTCAGAAGCTAATATGTCTCAACGGACATTTAGAGCCTTTTGACATTTCAGCATTTCAAATATGTAACATTTTAAAAATCTTTAATCCTGAGTTTGGAAAGCTCTAGAGAAGGATGCCTTCCATCCATTCACAACATAGGTCATAGTTATCAGTGAACATTTCCAGATGAGGACGTCCCACCCATACAGATGATGGAATATTTCATGCTTCATGTCAGTTCACACTCTCACTCCTTTTTTGAGACTGTAGGAATGAGGAAGTGTTTCACTGACAGTTTTCTGACACAAGCTCTATCCATTATAAAGTTAGTGAAAGTAATAAACAGAACTTTGAAGGTATCATGTGGCAGCAGTTTTCGGGAGGTTAATTGCCATTGATACTTCTCACAGAGATTCAACAGCAGCTAAGCTTCTTCCCTATTATAATCACTCTCAGTTACTCATATTCACAGCTCTGTAGCTCATCGCCTTTCCCTTCCATCTTTCATATGGAAAAGTATAGAGGGCGTTCAGCCTGTTTGATTAAAAAAAAAAAAGTATTAAAACCGTGAACAAATATGAAAACTTCAAAATGAGTTTTTCGGAGGTTTTGAGTTTTTTAGTGAGACTAGGTAAGGAAGCAGATAGATAAACCAACCAATACTTTTTTCTCTTGTTCCCTTCAAACACTTATTTTTTATTATTATTATGGATTTGTTTATTTATTTATTTTTTTTTCTTTCTTTTTGCTGGTGATTTAGGTTCAAGAAACTTCTATTCTATCACTAAATTAATGGAGAAATGGGATAAATTTTTGTATCCCTGGCAGTATCTGCTTGGTTTGTGTCATCGTAGCTATCCATACTCATGTAACCATGTGATTCCCTAGTGAACTCAGAATAGCAGATATCAACATCTCAACAGAAAAAAGAAACAAAAGACCACAAGCATGAATGTCTGAAAAATTTCACAGATCTAATCTGAAAGTACATATACAAGAAATATTTTAAGACCAAGTATATCAAACAGTACTGGAAAATTTTTTTTTTCCCAAATTATTTGAATGCCCACCTCCGTATCTCAAAAAGACGTTTAAGTGTCTAGACATATGCACAGCTGTCTACAGACACTAGAACTGGGGGAAATAGATCCTGCTAATAAGAGAGATTGAAGAGAAATATGAAAAGGTCAAGTATCTTCCTGACTTTGGTTTTGGGTCCCTTTAAATTTTACTCTCTAAATGAAATTAACATCCCACAAACAATAAACAGGTGCAATGAGTATTATTTACTCACTGGTTTTTTTTTACTATTGTGGAAAGACCTGATTCAGATCTGGTCTGATGACTTATTTTAATAGACCCAGTGTGATTTTAATTGTTTGAGGTGTTGATTTCATCCCTCTTGTAAAGTATTTAATGCAGAGAATGGAAATTTTAACACCGTATGTGCTGAGATTAAGTAATCTCTCTAAATTTTCTTTGCTTTATCCTTTGATTGATATGTGTCTGTATCTAATGGATGCTAAATTGTTCTTTATTTCAGAAGCTAGTAATTCAGAGACAAAAATTCTATGTGATTTTTCTTTCTAACAGTCAATATTTTACGGATTCTGCTGAGTCATATGTACCGTGCTTCAGAGTCACCATAGTCTTCCACATAGAAGGAGTTTATAGTTTGTAACCTGTGTTTGCTCCTCTTCAGAAAATATGGAAAAACACAAGACTGTCAACAGCTCACTGGGCCATTCATGGCATTATAAAGCAAGATATGTAAGGAAAGACAAAAAACAATCAACCAAGTATACAAGCAAATCTTCATTTCCATAAAATTTTTCACTGTTGACACATCTAAACTTAGGAAAAGTGTGATTTTTGAAGAGTAATTCTATTATGAACATCAGGCCATACTGTTATATGGATAGAGCAACCACACATTGTGACGATGGAGGAAAAAAAAAGTGGTTATGTGGGAAACAGGATCCAGTAAAGATATAAAAGTGTTGATGAATTTGAAGTTCATGGATACGTGTATGCATATAAAGGTGAAGGAGAGATTTCAAGCTATTCTGAAACATTTCTGGCTCCTGTTGCTGACAATCTGGTGGCCGAGGTAGGTAGGTTCTTCCCTTATTGAGACTATGGAGATATTTTAGAATCAAAATGTTCAAGGAATAGATGGATTCCAGGCTCATAATTCTTATGCTGGTGTGCATAATCAGTACACGGGGAGTAAAGTGGTTAACTACTATGTGGAGGCCAATGTTATCACAGTGTAATTGAAGAATATCTTCAACCTTGTGAGGCTTCCATAAAGATTTCATTACTTGGATGTCACTTGACAGCATTGACGTGACATAAAGCAAATGACTATCCAAATTTGTCTTTCATTTTCATCTTATATTTATTCATTGTTTTACTTCTATTTAGTACACGTATCTCTGTTTGTAAAAGCACAAGCTTAAAGACCATCATCAGAAAAAAATATCTAGTAGACATTGACAGGTTTGGATCAGCATTCAAGATTTGCTGACAAAGAAAATCCTATTCTCCTAAGTATTGCCGTATTAAAGCATTCCTGAGAACTCACAGACTTCTGGCACTTGAGCAGTTAAGTCACTCCAACACAGGCTGAGTTACCTACCAAGGTAAAATGTAAAATAAAATGCACTGAAACACATCTCATCAGCACTCAGTATTATTTATAGAGACTGCCTGGGCATTCCGTCGGGTAATACTTCTGTTGTTTGTTTAAGTAAAATAACTAATTTGTCTCTTTAATAAGAACATTATAGATATCCTGTGAATTTGTATGTCAGCAGCACTTCAAAAAGATGGTGTGTGCATAGACAGAGTGACTGAGAATAAACTACTGAGATCTTTACTCTGTAGCTAGAAAGATGAACCTGAGGGTAAAATATTTCAGAACTATTCTGACAACAATGCAAGTTTATGAAATGCTTGTGTTGGGAGAAAAAAAGATTATAATAATACTCTGGACATGAGTTGCACTTTTCACCTGGGAAACCTAAAGTATTTTTCAGACATCAGCACTCCCAAGAGGAAGGTCTTGTGTTATTCTACAGATGGATGAACCAAAGTATAGGGGCATCTATCACCTTTCGAGCTCCCTCTGGAGTAAAGACAACTGTTACACTGGCCGGTAAATGATGCCCTATATTCAAAACTGATTTTTAAAAAGAAACAAAAAGAAAGAGAGGGAGAGCAAGAGAAAAAAATCTCTTTTAAAGTTCCAATCAACTGTCAGTTGTTGTGGATTGGTTACAGTTTAGCAATACGATTTTTGATAGAAATGGTTGGAAACTTTTGCAGGTTTTACTTATTTGTGCAATTTTATCTTGATTTTTCTAAGCCCTTAACATTGCATGCAACTTATTCTTCCATGATTCTTCTTGTTGTTGTGAGCATAGTTTCTCTGATAAGTGATTTTTAAATCATGGTATGCATATATGTGTTAGGAAAACCAGGAACAGAATCCTAATTTCTGGAAAATCTTTTCTAATATTATAAATAGAAGCTAAACTGTTTTTTGTATTATTAGTAGAACCTTTAACAATTTCAAATCAGCAGATTTTTGCTTGGGAAAAAAAAGAAAACTACTAACCAGGAAACTGCTATTCAGTCTTTAGATTTAATCATTCTGCCAACGGGTTAGTGATATACTACTTAATGAAAAGAAGGCAACCTAGATTGTATGATAAGATAAACTAGAAGATACATGCCATTAAAATTCATTATTTGAACTCATATTTCATGAGGTAGTTATGGAAGTTCCATTAGCACAGATATATAATCAGACTGATTAACAGGTGTATAGTCTGATACCACTAACTACTTTGTTCCCATCTGCTTTCACAATTTATTATAAAGTTTGATCTATGGACAAAATTGCAGCTGTGGAAGTTTGAAGATTTGAACTCCATATTTTTTTGAATGTTTGGATTTTTATTTGTCTGTTTGCCTGTGTTTAAGTATGAATTAGTGCAATAATGCACAGGGTAAGATCCACATCAAATAGAGCCTTATACTGAAACTTCTCTAAGAGGAATAGATCCATAACTGCTGAAGTAATAATGCCCAGAAATAGCAAAGAACTTTTGCTTCTGTAAGTTTGTAAACTCTCTAAACTAAGGCAGCCTAGATCGGGCTAGTCTGAAAATAAACCATCCTCTTGAAGGAAAGATATTCTTTACCTTGATCTTACCAGTTCAGAAACTTCTTTGAGGGGTTTCCTGGTTTAAAACATAGTCTGTGAGGTCTCTTTGGTGTCAGTCAGAGAGTCTCTCTGTCATAATTTCTGAGGTTTGCTTTCTAGGTTTGTTCCTTTCTTAGAAGAGGGATCTCACCTCTTTCTGAAGTCTCTCAGCCTGAAGTCACACAGCAGGTTTCTGTATCACCTCTTCACTTCCAAGCATGTACCTACACACCTCTGTAGATAATTGTAGTCATGACTGAGGAAGTATGTTTCATATTTTCTTAGGTCCTATCAATGTGCTAGAATACATTGCACGGAGTGTGTTCAGTCAGTGCTACAACTGGGATGGGTCAGTGCTTAGGGACAGGTGCTGCTCAGCCAGTCAGAGATATCACTAGCAAGAAGATACCTATACTTTAGTTACTGTACTTCATTTCACAGAGACGAAATGTCTGAAATAACAATAAAAATTTAAAAAATAATTACAAAATAATTTATTCTAGTGCTTTCTTGCAGAAACTTGTGAAAAGGTTAATGTGCTAGTACAAAGAAGAAGGAGGTTAAGGTCGCATCTGCCATAATGATGTAAAGATCTAACAAGGCAGTGAATTTACATGAAACTTCCTTCCCCAACTTTGTAGTAGTACCAGCTCAGTGGCATAAAAAAGGAGAAAAAGTCCTCTGAAATTATAAACTTTATATGTAGTTATTTATGACATTATCTGGCATATTTAGATTTGTAATGAGAACTTAAGGTTTTGGTAGTTATTTTATGGTTATAATTACAAACAGCTCATCTGTATTGTGTGAAACACAATGCTCTGTGAGCTAAGTGGAGTGTGGACCACAGGGAAGAATCTTGAGGGCCTGGCAGCCCTCACAGGTCTCCTCACACTGCCAGGCCATCTCCTTGGAGATGGGGTGGGCCGAGGCCGGGATGGGATATCAACCTGACTTGGTAGGACCCATGGCTGGGCTGGGCACATATGCAGAGAGCTGAAGACCAGTGTTGAGTGGTCTTGCTGAGGCAAGGGTTGGTAGCCTCCAGAATGGAGTCCTAGACTTTGGGGAGGGATAACAATGCCCATAGGTGCTTCAAGGTCATGACACTGTTGGTGATCCCTCTTTGGGGCAGAATTTTTCCAGATTGTGATGAAGATTCTAAGTCTTCTGGAGGGACATGGTGATTATCCACCCCCACTACACAGTAAAAACATGACAATACTTGTAACCTGTTAAGTCTTCACCTGAAATGGAAAGAGGAAAAGTTGTACAGGAAAGTGAAGATGCTTCAAAATCAGGATGTACCAGTATGTAACCATAGTTAAACTGCTTCATTTTCATGAGGTTTTACTTTGATTCATTTTTTCATTTTTGATGTGATGGAGAGCAAGAGTGGCTTCTTACTCTTCTCTCTCTGCAATTAAAAGGCAGTAAATTTTAAACCAATAAAAGCAAATGTTGTTTTGTTTTCTTAGCTTTTTTTTTTTTTCTTAATGTAGCTGATAGTCAGCCTGAATAATTCACTGTCAGACAAGGTCACTAGAGGCAACTGCAATATCAGGATTTTAGAAAAAGTCTGAGTAATTTTATGGCCAGTAATAACAGTTTTGCCATTACAGAAGCTAAAAAAATGTTGGAAAGGTCACTGATCTTCATGCTTCAGGGTCCAGATTATCAGCTGTGGTGTCAGGACAAAACTCAACATTGCAGTGTGCACACCCACACGTACGTATATGTGCATACAGTACTTTAGGAATGACTCACTAATAGTTTTTAATAAGTGACTATATGTTACCAGAGAAACATAGTGTCATATTTTTGAGCTGCTTAGTATTTATAATCATCTTGTCAGAGGAGGGCTTCCCATGGTTTCTAGTTGTCATAGAAATCATAGACTGGCCTAGGTTGGAAGGGACCTTAGAGATCATTTTAATCCAACTTCCCTGTCACAAGGGATGCCACCTGTTGACTACATCAGGCAATTCATGGGGACCGAACAGAAATCGAACCCGTGACCTTGGCGTTGTTAGCGCCATGCTCAACTAACTGAGCTAACCGGCCTCCTGTCATAGGAAGATGTACTGGCATTCTTCACATACAAATATTATACCAGGCATATTTTGCAACAGTGATTCAGATCACCTTTTATATCAGAGTCCGTTTGAGACAATTGACAGTGCGCTTGGGTGGGTTTGGCCTCTCTTCTTCCTTATCCTGGGGCAACTGCTGATGTCTTGCTCCCTTCCCTGCATAAAAGATGACTTGAGAACCACCTCAGTGTACAAGATCATGATGTAGGGGCCTCTATTCTGACCTTACAGAGACCAGTACAAGCATAGCAGAATGTCATCACTTGACACGGTGTCTCACCAGTGAGGGTCACCGTACCAGCAAGGCACCGTTTTGTTATTGTGCTGTTGGCAGACTATACTCTTAACTGTGCATTTCTTGTCTTGGAGATCAAATGAAATCTGAACTTTGAGCTGAGACAGAGCAGTCGAGGCTGAAATCTGACCAAATGGAAGAGAGAAAACTACTTAAGAGAATCTGAAGCCTCAGTGGACTCTCTTATAAACGGAGGTGTTCATCCCCAGCAAGTGATCAAGTCTCTTGTAGTTTACAAAGGAAGACTCAGAACACAATGTTCTTGTATAATCAAATCTACACAAAGTGCTTTGAACCATTTAAGGCTGATTAGATGACTCAGCTTGTATGTGGTGGAAGATAGCTTAGATCTATTATTCATACCTAAATTCATCACTTTCTACATGGGCTACTGAGGTACAAATATGAAACTGGTAGACTTTAGGAAACTAGATATAATTTCTCAATGTTATAAGCTTCTTGAATACCTCAATCCTATTTTATATCATATTTTTTCTGGCTTCCTTCAGAATATCGAGAGAAGTTTGAGAGTGAAATACTCAATTTTACTAATCTCAGTCTTATGGGAGAGTTCACGCCCCCAGCCTTTACACCACTTTTAATACTGTAACTGGATGCAAAAGGAAGGAAAATTTTACATACTTTTATTTAGATACCAACCAAAATTGAAGCTTGAACGTGGCTGAAAAATGAAGGGATGTAAATTACAATTATAGACTAGGTGTCTCTTTTACTTATTCTTTTATTTACTTGCTTATCAAAAGATGAGGATATTTAAATTGAAAAACTCCAGTAATGGTTGTTTTTCAGTCTTCAGACACATTTGGACAGATGTGTTTCTGACAGATGCACAATACTGTAATTAATAAAAGGCAATTCAGTATATTTATTAAATAAAGACTGTGATAAACAAAAACTTGATCTAGACTACAGAGTCATCCCTTCTGTCTTCATCCTATGGCCCATCTAGGATTTTATCTGTTATTTCTATGTTTATAACAACCTTTTAAAACTCTTTACGTACATACATGCATAGCATGGCAGATATTCAATAGAAAGTGAATATTTTGCACTTGGGGAAGAAAAGAGAAAGTGGGGGGAAAAACACGATAGAGATAGATCCTTCTCACATCATTTCACATACTCAAAGAAGGTGCTCAGGAGAGAGTACAAGGAAAGAAATGTAGCATAATAGTCTGTGTAGGAAGGAATTGAACAACAATAAAGTGTCTTTTAAAGAACTGGGGGCACTTTAGAACTCACAGAGGACACTAAAATGACTAAGATACTATCCTTTCTTGTTTTATTTCATTTTGAAGTAAGGAGTATTTATTACATTCATGAGTCTGCAATATGTTTCTTTGGACTGATTCATGAGTTACATTTTGCTCTATGTGGAAAACAAACTTACGAAAGAAATGACCCTCTGCTTACTCTATTTTCATGTGATATATTTGAGTATAAGATTAGCTGAAACATCATAGGCATAATATCTTGGAAAGTAAAGGTGCTTTTTCTCAATAAAAGCAGAGGTATTACCGGATGGGCTAGGTCAAGGAGAGTGAAAGGGTACTATCCATCTAACTACATGCAGCGGAGAATCAGCGTCTGAATGAGACCTCCTTGGCCCTCTCTATAGCCAATGGAGAGAAAATAGGACAAGAGTAACATTTCTCCTGTCCTAAAGCTAATGTTATCTCTCAAAGAACTGTTTCATTTATTTAAATGGATTCAGCCATATCCATCAGCTATGTAGATACCTGCTGTTGGTTTAATCACATTTGGAACACAATATATTTATTTTTCAATTATATATTGTCTCCCATTATCTTTCTGTCTCTCGGCAATATTTTTTTTACAATTTTTTTATTTCATCCAAATTTGACAGAAGAATAAAGATTTCAAAAATGTTCTGTCATATGCTGCTACAATGCTGTTTATGCTGAGAAATCATGCAGCTTGAAAAGACAATGTTGTCATCCTCCTCTTAGTGCAATCCTCAGTTGTTCATACTTTATTAAACATCAGAGAATTCACATGGTGAAAGTAAGGGAGAGATAAGGAAGAAAAGCTGGAAGCAGGTATTTATTAGCTCTGGTACTCTCTGAACTAATTATTTAAACATTGTGATTATCTTTGACCAGGGTTTAACAGCAAAGTATCTACACCCTTTTAAAAAAAGCTCCCAAACAGAGGTTACACAGATGCAGTTTCTAAAAAGGATGATTTGTCTTTTAAATTTGGAAGTAGTGTCTTGTCAGGATTGCAACATTGACAACGGAGGAAAGGGAGGGAGATTCTCAGTCAAGATATAAAATGTTCCCTGAGCAACATGAAATAAACCCCTTTGTCATTTGTTCCTTTATGGAATGCATGTTTTTTTCATGTCATCAGGTGAACTACTTTGATGTATAACTTTTACCTTAAAGCTTAGAGAACACATTCTATAGGTTACATATAATTTTTTTTTTACACCGAAATGAGGATCCAGCTCAAAAATATAACATTTTTTAAGCCTATTCAAGGAAAGTACTATAGTGTAAGTTGCAATCAAATCTCTTGGAGGGATTAGGAAGACACCATTTTAATTTATCTATTCCAGAATTTGGTGCCAAGAGTGCAACAAAGACGAGAATAAATAAACTGCTGACTGTGCAATTTTGTTGTTGGACCTGCTGCAGCAGCAGTCTCGGGAAAAGGAGGCAACTGTTGTGCGACTTCGATCCCACACATACAGAAAGCCCATAAGAAGCTGGGTGCTCACATCCTTTTGCCACATAACTGGATAGCAGCTGAAATCCACAAAGTGTAGCTTTGTATAAAGAAAAGAAGAAAAAAAAAAGAACAAGACAGAAAAAAACCCAAGAGATATTGGGACTGTACTGCAGATTACTCTAGTGTGGGGAGTCTAAAGAATGGAGCTAGTTATTTTTGGAGTGCCTTGCAAGACATAAATAATAATATAGCTTTCTTGTAAAGCATGATGTGAGGTTCTATAGTTATAAATGTTTCCTTCCTTTTTTGTCAACATAGGCTGATTTTTTGCAAGTGCAATGTTAAAGTTCAAATGGCAAAATGCATTTGGAATCTAATTTTAACCCTTTCTTCTGAGATGGGCAAACTAAGGTGTCCTTGTTAGATCCTGGCAGCTGATAAAAGTCTGAAACTCTCATCCGCCATCAGCTCTGATCCAGTCCAGGACTTTGCAGTTTTTGCTGTTCTTAACTCCTCTGCAAAATAGGTGATTCCATTTTGCTCAGATGATATATCACATCAACAGGACATTCATTTTGCATTTGCATTATTGATGTGAATCTAGAGTAAAGAGCTGGGGCCATGGTCATCAGAGTAGACAACAGCATGATAAAATTTATTCTGGATGATAGCAAGGTATCTAGAAGCTACTGAAACAGCTGGCTTGTTATCTCTCTTTGGACTAGCCTTACTATGTTTAATGAATGGTAAGCCTGTTGTTAAGGAGACATAAAATTGGTTATGCTGCTTATTCAGTGCACCACAGTAACATTTTTCCACACCGGGAAACATACAATTGCAACAAAAACGACCATGATTAGCAACTTAAAGCAGGAAGCTCAATTTGTATGCAAATATATTTTCCTGTTTCTCCAGTTTTGAAGGCTGTATTTAACAAAATATTTGCACATATCTGTAATCTAAAATACAGGGGTAATCACTTTGATTGTGTCAATAGATATTTCTGTAGCTGTTCACCTGATTGGATGAACCTCTGGAGATCAGAATTTCAGTGATCCCACTGACAAGAGGGGGAATCTTGTTGTGTTCATATCATTTCTTTCTTAAACTAATCAGCTGAACTTTTGCCAAGGAAACCATAAGGTTTATAGCTACAATTCCATGACCCTGTAAATCTTTTTAGTAATTATGCAAGAATTAAGTAACTATGGTATATTGATATTTGCATGTGTTATCTGTCCTAACTGCATTATTAGTTACTATTCCAGAATATTAAATTTTGGTAGTCTTACCAAAATGTATTTTTTACAGGATGACTGTCTTCAAAAATTATTCAGTTACTATTGTATGTTCAGTTCCTGCATCTCACATGAAAATTGTGTATGTGTAATGTATATGTACACCACTTTGCATATACACACATATTTGTTTGTGCATACAAAATTAAAACTGTTCTAAAACAAAACAAAGCTAAAAAATCCCCACCTCAATAATTTAAAAAATGCTGAGGGATGAAAATAACTTAAATAAAATGAAACTTGCAAAAGTGCAAGCATCTGCCATGAGTGTAATGCAATAATTCATATATTTTATTATTCTGTTTTCTTTTTTAGGTAATTAGTTGGTGGCAAAGGACTAATCATGTTGCATGAAAGGCTATGAATTTAATTTCATAATGAAAGCTCCACACTGTATCTACTGTGAGTTAAAAAGAAAAACAAAATCTGTTAAAGAGCCACTCAAAAGAAATTGCATGCCCAAAACCCACTTTTCTATTTTTTTTTCTATCACAATGTTTGTTTAAATTTTTATGGTTTCAAAAGCAGCAATGCAAAATCTTCATTTCTGTTTATTTAAAAGTTAATTTTAAAGCTCTGTGTAACATTACTTGGAGGAATGAAATGATCAGGGAATGAACTATCATTTTGAAAGAAATGTATTTCAGTAGAACTCATGATCAAGTAATACTCTTTATTGCTTTCACTGGGATTCTTCGCATGTGTATAAAATTTAAGTTCTTGTGCACATTTCCAGGTCCAGACCTTCTATTGTTCAAAATGAGTGAGTAACAACCTGCTGATCGAAAAGAACTAGAAAAGAAAGAAAGAAATCTGTTATTTACACGCAAAGGCAAACAAAAAATGCATTCACACAGAAGACAACCACACAAGTCCTAGACAAGAACAGTTAAGCTGAATTTTCAGCATTCTTTTCTTTTCCCATTTGTGGCTTCAACAACAACTATAGCCTTTCTATTCTGATGTCACCAGCATTTTAAATAACTCCTATCAGCAGGCACTTCATAGTGAGATCCACAAAGGATTTTCAAAGTGAGTCTAAAACCCCACCAGCTTCTGAAGCACGTTTGTTTTGTTAAGCGCCGGTATAGACTCAGGCAATAAGGATCCCACACCCAGGGAGGCAGCTTCAACAGACGGTTGTCATGGTGTTATTTTCTATGGATGGCTTGCTTGTTCAAGTCAAAATGTCATGTCTCTGTAGTTTTAAGGAAGGGCAGGGGGCATGTGTCTGACCAATATGCTGCAGCAGGGTGGAAATTTCATTTGCCTAAAGCACAAGATGCATGCTGTTAACTCTTTAGATGTCACAGGTAATTCCTATGTTGTTGCTGTGCACACTCTAGAGCAGAACCATCTCTCAGTCCCCTCTCCATGGAGTGTAGGTGGTTTTCTTAGGCACTTCTCATCTTGGCAGATGGACACTGTCTTAGAAACTGGTCAGCTCTTTCCTCAACCAAGGGACTATATGTTTATTTCATTCTTGAATGAAAAAACAAATCCAAGGAGCTGTTCATGAAGGTATTTTTTATCATTGAAATTCTACTCCTGGTCACATTTTGGTGTAATTTAGTTTTACACAAGATCAGTTGAAGAAGAGCTGTGACCATTTGCAGGTGCAGAAATTATGATGTTGGGTCTCAAAGCCAGCACCTCTCTTCAGAGATCTTTGGGTCAAATTAGTTAACGTATGCAATGTAAATGCAAGATTTTTCTCTTTTAGTCAGTGCAGTGAAACGATCCAACAACTTAAAGGCTTAGAAAGAATAGATCACTAGATTATGATCCTTCTTATGCAGATTTTCCTGCATAATATGATTAGAGTTATATAATGAGGAAAGACAATATGCTTGTGGACGGGGATAGGGAAATAGAAGAAGCATAAGCAAAGCTTTAAAAAAAAAAGAAAAAAACAAACCCAAAAAGACAACAAATCTTGGTTTGAAAAGACACCTTCCTTGTGACTTACAGAATCACAGAGCAGTTTGAATTGGAAGAGACTTTAAAGATCATCTAGTTCCAATCCTCCTGCCATGTGCCGGGACTTCTCACACTGACCAGGTTGCTCAGAGCCCCATCCAGCCTGGCCTTCAACACTTTCAGGGAGAGGTCTGCCACAGGTTCTCTGGGCAACCTGTGCCAGTGCCTCACCACACTCATAATAATTTTTTGTTCCTTATATCCAATCTAAAACCACCGTCTTCCAATTTAAAGCCATTATCCCTCATCCTATCACTACCCACCCTTGTAAGCTGTCCCTCTCCAGCTTTCCTGCAGCCCCCTTCAGGTACTGGAAGACTGCTGTAAGGTCTCACAACCTTCCCTTCTCCAGGCTGAACAACCACAACTCTCTCAGCCTTTCTTTACAAGAGAGGTGTTCCAGTCCTCTGATCATCTTCGTGGCCTTTCTCTGCTCCAACAGACCCATGGTCCTTCTTGTTCAGGGGACCTGATAGCTGAAATACAACGTTAGATACTTAAGAGAGCAAAGAGACAACTTCTTGAGTTTTCCAAAGCTCTAGGGCACAAACAGGTTCAAATTAACAGTCAGACCTCTGAACACGTTGGAAAGACTTACCAATACCTACTTAGACACAAAGATTCCACAACTGCCCTGAAACTCCAGAAACACAAAACTTGATGTATCTGTACTGAACTCCTAGCTGACTGATTCCTATCCAGAACAACATTGTCCTTTTCTTTTATGTATTCATATTTTATACACAGTTCCTCTTACAGTAATATTAGTACATAAAAATGCTTTCCTACATATTTTCTTTGAGTTTTATACAGATCTTCCTATTAAAACAAGTAATTGATACATCTTACTGGTTTCAGCAGGGAAGAAAAGAGTAGGTGGTCTCATTAAGAACCCTTGTTTCACAAGAAAATCTTTTCTTACTGTCTTTACCGAGTGATGTAAATGACCTTCGTCATGGAATTAATGAATGTATAAATCTTTCATAATATATTTTAATGTCCTGCCGGTAGTAATCTTTATTATACAATAAAACAAAACAAAATATTTGCAAACAAGAAAGCTATTATTGAAAGCATATGATCCTTGCACTTTTATGAACAAGGATTTGAAATGTTGTGGGTTTTTTTTAATTCTCCATATTTTAGGTATTAATAGAAGCTCATGTTTTCTTTCTTTTTATGAATTATCCAAACAGCAGTCTATCTTCTTGTCCCAAGTATTCTTACATCTCCAAATGAACATATTATACTGACTCTTCACTCAGATGAACCCCCTCCAAACAAAATCAGAAGCTCCAGTCTTCATACAGTTCTATCTTGAAAAGAATTACTTGCATGTGTCTGAGAATTTTATTTTATGAAAATATTCGGTATGTATATCTTATTTTCACTAGAAATAGAGTACTGTCCTAACTAAGATTCCTGGAGGACTCTGATTGACAGCTCTGAACAAAGCTAGAAGTCTTAGGTCAGCAGTGATGCCTCATCTCTTTTCTACTACAACATCCACGCAAGAAATGAAAAGTCTGATTTAAGACATGGTACTTTTTTACCATGGTGAGTTGAGTCTTCATGCTTTTTGGTTGGTTGGTTGGCTGATTGTTTTTTTTTTCAAATTGTGTTTTGTCACAAAACCAAAAATCTCCAGATTTGTTGGGTCAGAGACAGATTGTGTCTAGGAAATGTAAAACTTAGAATACTTGAGTAGGAAGTCCTGTCTTCTGATTATTGCACTAATATTTTTCTAAATATTAGTGGATTTCTGTTTGCTTGATAGCTCTGTGCTATGCCTAATTCTCTAAGTACTCTCAGCACATGTCACACTAAGAAGCCTGAATGTCAGTTCTTGAGTATAGAGAACTAGCCAAAAGAGAAAGGCTGAAGATAATGAGGAGTTTGCAGTCTCTTCCCTCACTTTCCACGGTGAGTATCTAATACATTGACTGTTATAGCCAGAATCTCTACCTTGAGAACGTTAAGTCCACAAAAAGAAGATGATGTAATTATCCCACATTTTATAGAATAACTTCACAGGCAGAAACCAGGTAGTCAAATCGAAACCAAATGATGTGATGTAAAATTTGAGCTTAACTGAGCACCTGTTGATTGGGCCACAATGGGCAGAAAGATTTGGCAAATCCTACATCCCCTAAGTTACATGGAGGTGAACCTCATCTGCTCTATCTCAGCAATACTGCTATTCAGGTCCCTTTGTTACAAGGGAAGTATAAATCTCGTCACTTACCCTAATTCCCAGGGTACACATGAATGATTCTAGATGGGTGAAACATGGAATACCTTCTTATATCTTTGAAGTTTTGTCACTGAGAAATAGATAATTTATATGTCATAAACTAAGAGAATCAGAGAATCAGAGAACAATTATTACTCTTTAACAACATTAGTCTGTAATTAGAATACTTACCTGGTAGGAGTTAATTTACTGTTCAAAAAGGGTGTAATATTTTAGTTAATAATCTTATTTATTCATTCATTCATTCATTCATTCATTTATTTATTTATTTTTCTTTCCTTCTTTCTTTCTTTCTTTCTTTTTTTCTTTCTTTCTAACTTTCTCTTTTTCTCTCTTTCTCTCTTTCTTTCTCTCTTTCTCTCTTTCTCTCTCTCTTTCTCTCTTTCTCTCTTCCTCTCTTTCTCTCTCTCTTTCTCTCTTTCTCTCTTCCTCTCTTTCTCTCTTTCTCTCTCTCTTTCTGTAAAGTACTATTTTCTTTTCTCTGGTATGTAAATATCTTGTTTTCAGTTCTAGTCTTTCATTTACATCATCTGTCCTGTCTTCACAATTATTCTTTACTGAAAAATAGGCCATTTAGAACCAGACATATACTACCTTATCTCTACCCAAGTTTGCTGCAAATGATACTGTTCCTACTTTTACTGTTCCATTTTTTTATTTATGTGACTGAAGAGCTTTTTTGTTATTTGTTTTAATATACTTTGAAAGACCTAACTCAGCTTGGCTGTTGGCAATTCCTACATTATTTTTACACTTCGTGACCTCTAAGGTGTACCTTTATTTGCTGATCAATCTTTTTTTTCCCTCAATTTCTCGTAGGCTTTATGCTTACTCTTAATGTCCTTTTTGAGGTGCCTATACATCCAAATACATTTGGAAACCTTTCCTGAAAGTTTTGTTCTCACTTGCTTGATCTGCAAGTTTCAGACAACTTTTCGTTGCTGACTTAAAGAGTTTGGAGGAATCTGTCACACTGCAAGCCCCTGAACTCTTTACTTCCAATGACTTCACTTGCTTGTTCATGTAATTTGTCAAAGTCTTCCCTTTCAAAATTGAGTAACCCAGCTGAAGACCTGCTTTTGCTTATTTTCCATTTAATTTGTGTTCAATCAATTTATGGCTGCTGACTTCTAGGATATTTCAATATTATTATTATTTTCAGTGTGTGCCCAGTATTAGAGGAGAGTTTGGCAGGCTAGCGGAAACAGGAGTGGTAACTCCAGCTGGGAATCTGGAAATCATTGTCATGTTCCTTGTGCATGTGGAGATCAACACTACTTCATATGTTATCCACAAAGATTTGGCATGTAGATGATATCTCTTTATGATACTGATGGTCGATTACGAATAGATATGGAGAATGATGCATTTAGGATGATATGGATCTTCTCTTCACGAATTGCAGATACATTGTACATCTACATATTCAATACAGTAAGAATTAAGCGTTTAATATAAAGTTACAGAAGACAAATGTGAAAAAATTCGGAGGGATTTTACTCCTTGACTCTGATTTACATCAGATATATTTGTATGTTTGTGTCTTGTCTTATTTGTTCAGGGTTTTCTGTGGTAATGTTTGCCTTATACAGTACAACATTGCTGATATATTGTGAAGAGGACAGGACTACAAGTTGATGCTCTGCATT
Organism: Apaloderma vittatum; assembly: GCF_000703405.1. Classification (NCBI taxonomy): domain Eukaryota; kingdom Metazoa; phylum Chordata; class Aves; order Trogoniformes; family Trogonidae; genus Apaloderma; species Apaloderma vittatum. The sequence continues at coordinate 32,806 of NW_009718586.1, forward strand.
CTATTGTGGTCTTGAGACTGTGTGTCCACTGTCACTGATGTAAATGCCAGATGACGATCACAGAGGCTGCACATTTATACACAGCTCACTTTTGAAAGAGTTACATCCATCCACCAGCAAGTGGTCACCTTCAGATGGTGTCCTGCTGTGTGACTTCAGCTCTGGTTGCATCGAGAAGGAAATAATTTTGTGTACACCAGCTGAGCACTAGAGTTTAGTTCCAAAAGAATCAGCAGTGTAGATGCAAGGCAAAATCACATCAAAAATAATCTTTCCTTTGCACTAAACCACTAATGTGACATCATCTTCCCAGTCAAATTCCTCAGTAAGGTGGAATTCATCTAGCTGCTGGTGTATTCATAGTACATATACACAGCTCAGACAAACATCTGAAATTCTTGTTATAGTTTGTGGAAGTAACAAAGCATTTTTAAAAAGCATCATGCATCCTGTCCTTAAAATAGGTATTTAATGGAAGTCTGTTGAATTATGTTCAAAGTGCCAATTTATTCTTCATACCTGTGGAAATAAGCTATGGTGACTGGTTCTGATGGTGATACCTACTTTGTAGACATTTGGAATTAGATGCCATGAGCCCTTGAATTTGATTTCTTTTTCCATCTTACTTGTATCCTCAGTTTCCTGCCGTGCTCATGTCCATTTACATCTCTAAGTCTAAGATATTCTAACTTTATTTAAGCAACTATCTGAACATATCACACACGCTATAACTTCTGTAGCAAGTCATTCTCCCAGTCACTTTTGCTGTTGCCATGTCCATTGTTATTTCAGACACCATTACCAGTTTTTGTTTTTGTCCATAATTTTAAAAGCAAAAGAATGCCAACAGATTTTCCCCTACAAAGATCCGTAAAAAAACCCACAAACAAACCAACAAGGGCCCTAAAACAATAACAATGAAAAACCACCAAATCTTTGTTTTATCAGCCTTTCTTAATTCCCAGATTGATTTTCTAAGACTTCTGTTCAGGTTGAGCCTCTTGTAAACTTATGACTCAATTGCCCACAAGCTGGTTGAGAAGTTGGACTCAGCTTGAAGTGTCAAGACTGCTCTCTGCTGCTGCCCCAGACAGAGCTTTGCAAGTCAAAAGCCCAAAGCAGCTAGACTGCCTAGCCACAGGCAAAAAGGAACATTCACTTACCTGAAAAGTGAAAAAGTTTTCTTATTTTCTCACCAAGGAACAAGTTGAAGATTTAATGTTTGGTCCCTACTGGCATTTGAATGAAGTTTAGTTCTTCAAGAAGCTTGTGCAGCATCCTGTTTTGCATGATGTTAACTTTTTCCACTTTCATGGCAGTGAGTCAGACCACAAGTGAACTTCTACCTTTGAGATGCTTGAAAAAGTGTTGAAAATTGTAATAAATTAGAATGAAGTAGTCTTCCAAACTGTTCTTTTTTTTTTTCTCTCACTACAGAGCATGTCTTCAAATCTTGTTCAGCTGGAAAATCTTTGCAGGGAGTTGAGAGTATATCACAGAAATCAGCCTTTAAATATGGAGCTTTTTTTAGGGTGCTCTTTCTAAGTATATCTGCCCAGGTAAAGGAAGTGAAACAGATCTAATTGATCCCAAAGCAATAAAGAAAACAGTCAAGCATAGACACAATAAAGGTGTTGGGACACTGGTGGTTCAACACATCTCTCCTGAAGTAACCTTACCTGTCAGAAAAGACGCATTAGTCTAAACTCCAGTAAATATTCTTATCCCAAACAATGGGTGGAGTTTTCCAAAAAATACAGCAATGAAACTGGAAGTCCAGAACAAACAATCAAATGAACAATCGAAAAAAATAATTAGATTCAAATTAAAATATAAGATAGTATTTTAATTTGGAGACCTAGTCTATTCATTGACATACTTGTAAAAAAGTGTGCAGTAAAGAATTGTAGAAAATTCCCTTGTGTGTGTCAAACCCAAATTTCTATTTTTTCAGGTCATGTTTAGCCTCATGAATCATCACATCTTTATAAGCATTGTAACTTCAGTGAGACATTATGGATATTTACCACTGTTTTCTCCTTCCTTTTTTTGATTTCTTAACGATCATTTTACTCCTTTTTTTTGTCTGTGTGTTTGTGTTTACTTTGCTTTTTATCTGACTTTCAGATCTACTGTACTCCACAGTTATCATTATGATGAGAGGAGACAGCATGTCTAACTCTGCCCAGTCTTAAAAAGACTGGTAAAGAAAAGGACCCTTACTAGATAAGCCAGATGACATCCCAGACCTGGGAAGTGAGCCAGGGTCCAGAGCAACATCTGCTGTGGCCAGGCTGCCAGCCCAAAGCATCCATCCGTGACTGACCAGTTGCCTTGGATCCTGAGAACATCAACAAGCATTTTATTTCCCCTACCTTCACCATCTCATTTTTTTCCCCACTGCTGTCTAATATTTTGACAAAGGCAAGGGAAAAGACCATAGTTCACAACTCAGAATTAAATGTAAAAGCCAACATTTTCCTCCTCACCAAGAAAGAAGACTTGACAAAATAAAATATTATAATGTCATCCTTTGTTCTAAGTAAAGGAATCTGGCACATTTTGAGCGCATACAGTGTTCATATCCACCCATTTTTTGGTGTAAGGTTTGTTTTCATTCTTTGTGTTTTTGTGGTTAATTCATCCTATTCAGGGACAGATGTAGCATGGATTGAAATAAGGAGGTTATCTCAATGTGGCTTTAAAAAAAAGTGTTGCACGATAGGGGTACCATCTGCTATACTAAGCAGAACCAGTATAGGAGATGTAAAGCCCTGTTTTCCAACTGGTAAAACAAACACTTGCTATTCAGACTGTGTCTAAAAATCAGGATGAATTTTTTAATGTATTTTCCATCAGCTGAAAACCATAAGTCATGCTTGACTGTTTCTGTGACAGAAGAATCTTAAGATATTTTTCTGTCTTGAGCTAATTTATTCCATCTAAACTAGAAAAATATAAGAAGCAATTGTAAACTTCTGTGTCATTTATTCTCATGACAAAAATGCATAAACTGGACTTTATCCCTGGGGGATTATATGGACAGAATATCTGGGGGAAAAAAAGGAAGATAGAATGTGAGTAGAGGTGGAATAACACAGTTATAACTTTGATCCACTGAGGATTTCCCTGTATAACAACAGATTTGTTTTGGAATCATGTTTTTCAAGTGTGCATTTTATTTAAACTTGAATGTAGGCTGTCCTAGCATATCTGGTGGTACATTGTCCTCTTCCCTTCCCACTTTTTTGCAAGAAGGAGGATAAGTCATGGATGAAGCCACACTGCTCTTCAGAGTGGACAGCCAGGGGAACATGGCTGTTGGACAAACCACAAAGCATGCTTGTAACATCATGTGAATTCAGCCCGATTCTCCTCAGGACAAGAAGGACTAGGGAGGGAGAACTGCCACTTAAATGTGATATCAGTCAAGAGCGACCAAGAGAGCTCAGGCAAGATGTGGATCCATTCATGACGGTACTTGAAAACTTGATCCAAGATGCCCTGAAGGCAGTATAAATACAGAAATTGTTTTCAAGGCATGCTTGAAGCAGCATGAACTCATCACACCGAAATAAATGGGATTGAATCTGTTATAGGAATTTGAGATGAGAGGGGGGACTCCTAAGGGCCTGTAAAGTATTAAGAATAATCAGAAATGAGAGGACAGGAGGGCAGAAGCTGGGTGGCACACGCTTTCTTGCTCTGAAGAGTAAAAGTAGCAATCACAAAAATCGATAGTGAGCCTTATTAAAGGTGAGCTAGGTGCTTTCAGTCTGAGGTTTTGTTTGGTTGCATTAGACTAGGATACCTCACAGGTCAGGTATTTCAGACCCAGAATCTCTAGAGATCCCTTTCTTGTATTGCAAAGCATTCCATCCAGATATCTGCCACAGTTTCAAATGTACTTTACAGTTCTAAGCAGGGGGTTAGAAAGCAAGAAGAGAGGGAAAGAAAAGGGGAAGAAGTGGGCAACAGCAAGAAAGAGACAAAGAAGAGATCAAAGATGAAAAAGAAGAAGAGAGGCAAGGAAGAAGGCAGGGAGGGAGGGAAGAGAGGAGAGGGAGGGAAGAGAGGAAAGAGGAAGGCAAGGGTCTCCTTGTTCCATGGCAGTGTATTTCATATACTTATTTTCAATTTTCAGATGCATTCAATTTTTCTCTAGGATGATGTGCTCCTGAGCAACCTGTACAGTTTCCCTAAGTTGAAAACCTCCTCTTAGAAAACTGCAGTGAATACTATCTCAGGTCTCAAATATGCCAGTAAGAGAACAAATAATATTAGTTTCTAATAGTGTTCAGTGGAAACCATGACTGATTAGTGTTACGTGTGACATCAACAGAGACAGTAACCAAGGTTACTTTAGCATTGATTTTTTACAGAGGTGAAGCCTCTTTGATGTATTACTCCATCAACACCTTCAGAGCCAAACTTTACACACAAAATTAATCCCAATTAATTAGAACATTTGTAGATAGCGCTGGACTCCTTCATGTTGTAAAATAAATACTAATTCTTTTTTCTTTTTTTTTCTTTTTTTCACCTTGTGCAGCTTGTGTGGCAAAGAAGGGAAAAACAGCCCTATTGATCAGTGTGCTGAAATATATTAGAAACTTTTGGCACCTGAGGTGGTCTAAAAGGTTGCTATTTCCAATATAGGTTTCATATATTGTTTCCAATATATGAAATGATGTAAACTTACCCTTAAGCTTTTCACAGAATATACATAAAGAGTGCACTTGTGACACTATGACACTGCCCTACAGGGTAGAAGTGCCATGAAGGCACTGATTCAGAGATATCTTTACAATGCAGAGACATATTTGTTCAGGAACTTCTAGTATTAGTGATTTTTTTTACTAGCCAGTGTGACAGTAAATTCCTGTATCTCATGCTGGGCTGTCTTGAATCTATCTATAAACATTATAATCCTCCCCTGTTGGTGCACGCTCCTTCTTACTGAATATATAGGTATCTTTGACTGTGAAATTCTACGAGACTTTCAACTTGCTTAGACTCTTGAAGTCACTACCTTCGGTCAATACAAATCCCAGTCTTACCCTTAGATACAGTCTCCAATTTTGATCACTTAGGTGTCAAGAAAGTGCAAGAAAACTGCACAGATCAGAACCATGTGGCTATAGTCAGACTAATTTTTCACTGACTCAAAAAATACAAAATAAGAAACAAAGTAATAGTTAAAAACATTAGCTTTAAACATCAAATAAGTTGTCAAAATCCTGCCTAGGAAAAACAATGAAGAGTCTCTAACTTGACTGGGCTCTTTGGAACCTCATCAAAGGATAAATAAATGAGTGCTTGCATTATTATAGTAATGCTTGGATAACCATTTCCTCACCAAATGGAGTCAGCACATAGCATTTTCCCAGGAACAATAAACCCTTTTCCACAAGCCGTTATTCTATGAAAGGGAGAATTTGAGACCATACTATGCTCACATCTCAGCCTCTGCTATCTGAGTGGCACAAGAGAGGTGAGTCAGTGAAATATGGGTCCTACCCTGGGACTAAATGAAAAGTGGTGTAGCATAGCAGGCTGCAAGAAAAGATGACTTCAATGAGTCTGTACTGTCTCCTAAATCAAGAGAGGAAAATCAGCTGGAGAATAGCTTCCCAGGGACTTCAGGGGGCTGAGGCCACTGCTACTGCACGGTGACAGATGTGGCAGGGGCTCCATAGGACCCTATGCTGCCCCAGGCACAGAGTCAGCCCTGTTAGGGCTGGCCTGGAGCAGCAGTAATTCCTGCCGGGCTATCTGTCCCTATATGCCAAGGATTATCATGGCGGCAGGGATTCTGGTGGCTCCAAACTCCAATTCAATACCTCAGTCTTATCCTTGATGGGGTTCCAGATAAAGACGAAGGGTAGGACAGCCTAGAAGCAAAGCTATTGCACACTGATCTCCAGAAAATCAACTATATTTTTTATTGTCAGCCTGCTTCCTTAACCAGTATTTTGAGGAAACAGGTTTGCATGGAGAGGGGAAGAAAGGACCTGGTCCTGCTAGCTCTGTACTGGCTACTCATTTCTGAACGTGCAAGAAATCCTCAATGGAGAATTTGGATTTGGATTCCTGTCCTTCACTACTGAATAGCACAAAAGGAATGGAGATTATTGTGTAAACTATTGACAACTGCAGTGGAGTCACACTGATCTGGATAGGTAGAAAGGTAACAGTTTGACTGTCCACCTGCTTGTGTGGGTGACTGAATTGTTCCAGAAAAAGTTTCTCAGTTCAGTCAAGTGTTCATGCAATATCCAAAACAATGATGGTCTGTACATAACAAATACGCTAATGTTGATGATAAGGATGATGAAAGACAGAGATAGATGGTGTGAATTTCCTTAGTATCACAGCAGTATTATATTGTAGATCTCTTGTTAATTTACCTCTGATTCATACTGGTGTAAACAAGAAGAGAAATGCAGTTTATGTATATATAGGGCATTAGTATTTTGAGTGTATCCATGTCTTTTGGATTTGCATGTGAATATGAACTAATTCTATGCAAGTATGGGATGGGATTTAATTGTATTCTCGAACAATGTACCCTTATCTTTCTGGAAGCAGTTCAGACCATCAAAGAGTTGTTGCTGATGAACTCACTAATTAGTTTCCAGTACTTAACCTTGCATTTCACTTCATTACCGGTGTTCTGTTCCCTCTAGTTTTACATTTGGTATCAGAAAGTTCATTTAGAATCCAATCTTCTAATGCCAGCTCTGCACTTCAAATTTTTCATTCAGTCAGGACACAATGGGAATAATGTTTGTATCTGTCAAGGAGACACAGGAAAACTTTTGAGTTGCATTGTCTAGAGAAAAAAACCACAAACTAAAAATAATTGAAAAAAACAAGACACAAGAAGATGAGACTGGCAAAAAAAAATAGAACAGAATTAAGTTATGAAGGACTGACTTGCTACTATAGTAAAATAAGTTACAGGTAACCAACAAGTCTATAAAAATAGAAAGCTGAAATTCCTAGATTAAGATTTTATTTTAAAAATATATCACCAAATAACTGGGTTTATTATATTTTATTTCTTTTAATGCGCCTTTGTTTTCATTATTATCTTGGAAACCAGAAGATAAATGTCTTCAGAAAGGAAAGCAGTGGTAATTCAGTGTGTAAATGTCAATATTCATAGAATGGCCTAAATTGGAAGGGACCTTTGAGATTATGTAATCCAACCTCCATACCATGGGCAAGGACGCCTCTCAACTAGACCAAGTTACTCAAGGCCTCATCCAACGTGACCTTGAAGACCTCAAGGGAGAGGACATCCACAACTTCTCTGGACAATTTATTGCTGAGTCTTTCCACCCTTTAACTTAAATCCATTTCCTCATGTCCTATCGGTGGACACTTCTGTAAAAAGTTCTTCCCTAGCTTTCCTGTAGGTTCTCTTTAAGTACTGGAAGGCAGCTTTTAGGTCCCCCCCCAGAGTCTTCTCTTTTCAAGACTGAACAATCCCAGTTCCCCCAGCCTGTCCTTGTAGCAGAGCTGCTCCAGCCCCTGCATCATCTTTGTGGCCTTCTCTGAACACGCTCCAACAGATCTATGTCCCTCTTATGGTGAGGACTTCTCGACCTGCTGGCCACCCTCCTGCTGATGCATCCCAGGGTACAGTTGGCCTTCTGGGCTGCATGAGCGCACTGCCGGCTCATGTTGAGCTTCTCATTTCTCAACGCCCCCAAGTCCTTCTCTTCAGGGCTACTCAACCTACTCTGTGCCCAGTTTGTATTCGTGCCTAAAATTGACCCTACCTGGGTGCAGGACCTTGCACTTTGACTTGTTGAAGCTCATGCAATTTGCATTGGTCCATTTCTCAAGCCTCTCAAGGTGCCTCTGGTTGGCATCTCTTCCCTCATGTGAGTTCACCACATCATAGAGCTTGGCATCATCAGCAAACGTGTTGAAGGTGCCATTGTGCCATTGTCTGTGCTGCTGGCAAAGATGTTGAACAGCACTGGACCCACAACAGACCCCTGAGGAGCTCCACTTGTCACTGGTCTCAATGTGGACGACGAGCCTCTTTGAGTGCAACCTTCTAGCCAGTTCTTTATCTTAGAGACAAGGATGTCATGTTGGACAGTGTCAAATGCTTTGCACAAGTCCAAGTAAATGATGTCAGTTTCTATTCCTTGTAATCAGTGCTGTAGATTTGTCATAAAAGGTCACTAAATTAGGCACAGTTTGCCCTGTTGACTGTCACCGATCACCTCTCTATTTTTCATATGCCTTCGTACAGATATCAGGAGGATCTGCTCCATGATTTACCTGCCATAGAGTTGAGGCTGGCTGGTTTGTAATTCCCTAGTTTTTCTTTGTTTCTTTTTTTTAAAAAAATGGGATTTATGTTTCCCTTTTTCCAATCTGTGGGAATCTCACCAGACTGCCTTGACTTCTCAAATATGATGGCTAGCGGCCTAGCAACTTCAGCCGCCAGTTCCTTCAGGACCCGTGGATGTATCATCAGATCCCAGGGACTTGTGTACCTTCAGGTTCTCTAGGTGTTCCCAGACCTGATCTGCTCCTACCCTGGGATATTTTATCTGATGATTTGCTCATGTATGAGGTGCAGGACATTTGTGTCTCCTTTGAGTTGAGAAGGGCTTGGGGGCTTTTGTCCTGCTCTGTAAAAGACTATGGTGTTGAAGAAGTAAAAATACCTTTCATTCTGTTCAGTCATCTGCTGTCTCATCTGTGTAATGTGAATTGTGGAAACCAATTCGCATAAAAAATAGCATATAAAAACACACAATGAGGCTAATTAATCAGCAGAGCAGCTTAAGGTTCTGGTGGATTCTCATTCAGTGGAGATCTTTACATGAAGATTAGATGGTTTTTGTTTTGCCTACAGAAAGACATGCTTTTAGACTTTTAACAGGATCAAAGTCGGGATGTCTCCTAGCCAGCACTATTTCAGAGATTATGTTATACCCTGGTGGCCTCAGATTTTATGAATTCTTATTTTTACAGTGTGAATCAGTACATCATGGCTCCTCACATACACGATTTTCAGGGACTATTGTCAGTAATGTTAAGCCTTCTCATACGAACAGTACATTTGGTACAAACACTCTGTCTCTATGAGGTGGCCCGGTAACACTTCTGAGCTCTGGGCAAGAGTGTGCATCTTGGCTGTGAACAAGAATTTGTACTAGTGCTTTCACTTCCTTTCCTCTGTGCACTGATTTTCACAGGAAGGAAAGCAGCTAATCTAGCCTGAAATTGTGGTGGGCCTGACTTTCCAGTCCAGATGATCTGAGAAATCAGGGCCTGGATGTATTACACTGATTATACCACAGGTCACTTTAGTTTGGTCTCTATCCAATTATTATATATTTTTCCTTTGAATATTAATCTCTCACCTCTTTTAGCTCTCTTTAGCCTCATCCATTATTTTCTCTTCTAGGAGACACCCAGGCTTTAGAGATCTGATTGTCTAGGTTTTGGTCCAAATATGTAAGGAATGCCCGAAAAATATTTGCAGAATTCTGTGCCTAGAGAATTCGGGAAAGAACTGAGATGACAGATGAATTGGAAGGAATAGAAGAGGGATGAAAGAGTATCTGATGCAGCATTACGATTCTGAGCAACAGCCCAAAGAAGTCGTAAAGAGAGTCCTGACGACTTTGGTATTGAATAAGATAATTTGGATACAGTCAGTAAGTTTCCACTCAATTTTTTTTTAAATACAGAGATATCAATAGGAGATTGTTGTGACATCAAGAATCCCCGCTGGCTCCATTTTTGTATTTGAGAAAAATGTATCATCATCATGTTAATGACTCCCTAGGCAGCTCCTCTGGGGATTTTTCACAATTTACTAAAACCACTTGTTGGACATCACTTCCTTTGGGACTTTAATAACTCTTGACAGTTTTCTGCTTTGAGGAAATTTTGCAGTGGAATTTATTCCATCATTTCAGCCACACATAAAGCATCTTAGTTGCTTAGATTATGCATCTCAGTATTTGTATGTTCTGAGAGAAGAGGCATCTTGTGACTGAATTTATTACATATCAAATCATGAATTTGATGGATTGCATTCTACGTGCTTACTGCCTAGCAGGAATCATGAAAGATTTCCCATTCCAGATAGCTTAGCATCTTGCTGCATAGAGAGGAGAAAACATGAACTAATTTTAAAGAATGAGAATAACTTCCTGCTGGGACAGAAATTACATTTGATTTCATCAGTGGTGCCTAAGACTTTCCCTTTGTCTGATATATTCAAAGATAAAGTTCTTTTCAACTCTCATAGCAGCGTATGAAGACATATATGTTCGAGGAGAACAAAAATATGTAGATTAAATATTAACTTTCATTTTATTACTTTTTTGCATTAATTTTTCTACATTTTTAAATGTGTCAGGATGGAAAATTCTTATTTCTATTGTCCTGTTCTTAGAATTCTAGAGCTTGCCTTAACCAAACTTTGAGGACTGGAATATCACCTTTGCCAGTCTCAAACTTTTCAGCAAGAGAAATAGTTAGAGCCATAAAACTTAGGGCAAGATCAGACACAGCTGACACTGAGGACCAAAATAAAAGGCACTTCAGATGGAAAAAATGAAGAAATATCCTTTTTTCTTCACTTATTTGAGCATTCAGATTTGATCTTCATTGGCATGAATGCAAAAACATATTGTAAACTTGGATGCTTGAAATCACAGAGAGTGAATTTCAAATTGCATATTCATTTGGAATAATCTGAATTTGTAAATCACATTATATTAGTAACTCCCATAGTTTACAAAAGGGAATGATATGACAAGAGGGATGTAATTATCCAAAGCAAACAGTCAGATGAGCAAGCACACAGTCAAAGTCAAAACAAATTACCATGGACTCTACAAGATCCTCATATAAGGAAACAAGTTTCCAAAAAAAAAAAAAAAGAAAGAAATATGAATGTCAACTCTTTGAAATAATAAAGAGAAAGAGACCAAACTCAGTAAATTAAATCTTTGGAATTAGATGATATAATTCTATTATTTTACATTTTCCCACCAGTTGCTGACTATAGTCATCAGTTCAAACTCTTTATTGATGTCTAACGAACCACTACTGTCCGCAAATGACAGTTTTGTTAATCCTCGCAGAACTTAGCCACTTCTTTCCCAGTCAAAGATTTTATATTTTATGGTTTTGGGAGACACGTGTTTAACTTTAAAACTGTCCAGTGATAACAATTCAAGAGATCATATTCAGTGCTTAACTGTATTTGGAATACATTGCCTAGAAAGATTTTGTATTTGCTACTATAACGGAAAAAAACCCCTATATGCTGTGAATTCTGTGTTAACCAGAAAAAAAGTGTTATGTCAGGAAAGTCCAGACCTGTAATCATAGTCTCTCACTGATATATATATATAGACATACATATAATTATATATGTATAGGCATACTCCATTTACTTAGTTGTGCAGTACACATCATCCAGCTAGCACTAGAATTTTGTGTTCACTGTCACAGTTCTCACCAGAGAAAAGGAAGAGAAGTCAATTTGATTTAGTTAGTATGTATGCTTGTTTGGCATATTGATAAATGGTTTGGAAGAAGAGCTTAACAGTGATTTTGAGCTTAACAGATTTCAGATGATATCTAAAACAGTGTCCAGTTGGGACTGTCAGATTTGAAACTGCCTCTGAGAAATGGTAGGAAGATCTCACAGTGCTCACTGGATAGACAACCAGCTGGCAGACAAAATCCAGCAGTAATTAGTGCTCATGGGTAAGACCAGGCACTTGGGGTCAGCTCTCCACAAGCACTTGGGCAGCTCATTCCCACAGACTCCAAAGATTCTTATATCATCAAGAGAATACAGGCTAAAGTAAATTGCCCACGGTCACACAGAAAGCCTGAGGCAAAGTGAGAGAGTCAACCCAGTTTTGCTGAGGCCTCCTGCAACAACTTTAAGTATAAAGTCATCTTTTTTGTCCTTCAGCATGCTTAAGACTGGAGGTCCTTTGCAATTATTTGTAGACACCAGCAAAACTCCATGACACATAGCATTAAAGAAAATCTACTCCTATTTATCCTAACTCCAAATAAAGTAAAATATCCTTCAGAGCTTTATTCTTGCTGGCAGGGTTCTCCCAAAACCCTTTCAGCTACACATTTCAGAGTCAGTATTAATACTAGTGATGCAGTTCCATTTCCATAATTCAGCTGTTCAGTGAAGGTCCTCCACGTGTGTAAGTCCTAAATATGGGAAAAAAAAAAAAAAAACCAGCTCAAATCCAAACTGTGTGCAATCTCTGCTGGCTGAATTAAAAGTCTTAAAGAAACTTTCCATGCTATGAGGACTGTGAAGGATTTGGCAGAAATGTTGCTAACAATTAAAGCAGCCAGAGACAGATTAAATTTGCTGATGACAGCTCATTTCTGAGATGGTTACAGCGAAACTCTGATAAAAGCTTATCTGAAATTCACAGTTTTGATGAGGCTTCTGCTTGTACCAGGAGAAAATGAAACACTTTAAATAGCATGTTATCCTAGGGAAAGGTCTACTTGGTAATGCAGAGGGAAGTTAAGCGTTCTTGCTGCAGTTAACATTGTGAAGTGTTATAACCCTTTGTTTTCATGGCAAGAAAAATAAGTCTGAACTGCATCTTGCAAGTGATAGCAAGGGCAATTTCAATCTCCATAAAAAGTTTTCAGTATTTAAAAAAGGAAAAAATAAATAAGAAGGAAAGTGGACACATTTGAACCAACAGGAAAATAAATGCTTTTTTCATATGTTTAGTGAGAGAAAGAGTCAGCTCTCTTAGTGCATTGTGAATTCCTCAAAGCCAGACATAATAATATATTGAGGAGAACAGGCCTGGAATTACTTCTGCACACGTGAAGCATTCTAGGAGAACCCACTGAATGCTGAAGTGTGCACTCAGTTTTCCTTAACTTGTAGAGATCTGCATTGTTCCTGCACCAGAGCCCTGCACCACCAACTCCATAGCTCTCTGTAAGACTTCACAGTAGAAAATTTAGCAGAAAAAATGAAAGATCTGTGTCCAATCTCTTGGGCTGAGCACAAATACAAATTTTTAATCAACAGCAGTTCTTTCTTATGCTGCTTTTTATAGGTGAAATGCTAGTATGGTGTACAGCAGAATCATTATGGGTGATACGGTGGTGGGTATCTATTACTGGTCACCTGATCAGCATGAAGAAGTTGATGAGGCTCTCTACAGGCAGCTGATAGCAGCATCTCAATCACAGGCCCTGGTTCTTATGGTGAATTTCGACTACCCAGACATTTGCTGGAAGGCCTACGCAGCCATCCATCCACAGCCCAGGAGTCCCTCCAGTGTATCAGGGAGAACTTCTTGGTATAAATGATGTATGAGCCGACAAGAAGAGGAGCGCTGTTGGATCTTATTGTGGCAGGGGTTTCCTCCCCCCAGCTAAGCTGTTGCTAGGCAGATTTCAGGGAATCTGCAACCTGGGCTTGTCCTAACTTTTCTACAGAACCTGAGCTGGTCGGGACTCGGTTACACCCAGGAAGTTGGCCAGCAGCCAACGAGAAGCCGAGATGGCTATGACTGACCACAGTCATCATTGACTAGTCTTTAAAACGAGGCTTTTGCAGCCGTGGCGATTGGCCTGATGATGTTGTAAAGTCTCTCCCTTGGTCTAGGGGACTCCTAGGCAAGGTCAACCAGGTGAGAACGGGAACACCCACCTGGTTAAGGTACCCCTGGCAAGGTTGAAAAGGCGAGAACGGGAATCTCCGCCTTTTTAAGGTACCCTAGTGAGGACAATCAGACGAGAAAGGGAACCCCTGTCTTAATTGAGGTGAGTGTATGATAATCCGGGTTATCATTCTTTTGTCAAGGGCTAGTGCGTGAGCTTGATCTTTTCCTCAACTGATACTGAACCTTTAAATTTGGAGGAGCTTATATTCCATAAATAAATTTAATCTAACTACACACGTGAATTTATTTTTCGGATATGGATGCGCTACTCACCTCCTTCTTTACACTCATCAACAAGGAAAGTCTGATTGAAACTGTGAATGTTGAGGGCAACCTTGGCAGCAGCAACCAAGAGGTGGTGGAGTTCAGGATCTTGTGCACTAGGAACAAAATATAAAGCAGGATTGCAACCCTAGACTTCAACAGGGCCAACTTTGGATTTCTCAAGCAATTACTAGGGCAGATCCCATGGGACTGGGTATTAGAAGGCAAAGAGGCCCAAGATATTTGGTCCATATTCAAGGACCACTTCTTCCATGCTCAAGATCAGTGCATCCCAACAAGTAAAAAATCAAGAAAGAGAGACAAGAGACCCGCGTGGTTAACCAGCAATCTGCTGGGCAAACTCAAGTGGAAGAAGAGTCTATAGATCACAGATGGAGGGGCTGGCCACTTGGGTGGATTATAAGGCTGTAGTCAAAGGATGTAGGGAGGCAACTAGGAAAGCTAAGGCCTCCTTGGAATTAAACCTTTCAAGGAAGATCAAGAACATCAGAAGGGGCTTCTCCAAATACATTGCAGATAAAACTAACGCTAGAGGGAGTATAGGCCCATTGCTGAATGAGGTGGGTGCCCTGGAGACAGAGGATGAAAAGAAGGCAGAGTTGCTGAATGCCTTTGCCTCTGTCTACACTGTTGGACAGTGTTGTCGGAGAGAGTTGCCTGAGGCTGCAGTGGAAGTCAAGATAAAGGAGGAGTTTACTGTGGTTGAGGAGGACTAGGTTAGGGATCAATTAAGACACCTGAACATACATAAATCCATGAACCCTAATGAGAGGCATCCACTGGTGATGAGGGAGTTGGTGGAGGGCATTGCTAGGCCACTCTCCATAATCTTTGGTAAATCGTGGGTAACAGTTGAGGTGCCTGAGGACTGGAGGAAAACACATGTCACTCCAGTCTTCTAAAAGGGCAAGAAGGAGGACCCGGGTAACTACAGAGAGGTCAGCTTCACCTCCATACGCGGAAAGGGGATGGAATAACTTACCCTCGCCACTGTCTCTGGGCATATCAAGGATAAGAGGGTCATTAGGAGCAGTCCTAATGCCTGGAACAGGCCGCTCAGAGAGGTTGTGGAGTCACCCGCACGGACGTGTTCCTGTATCACCTGCTCTAGGTGACCCTGCTATGATGAGGGGGTTGGACTAGATGATCTTTCGAGGTCCCTTCGAACCCCTAACATTCTGTTGTCCTGTGATTCTGTGATTTCACAGATAAAGCAAGAAATAGGTAAACAGATGTTATCCCAGGCAGTAATCAAGACCATGGAGACATTAAATGAAAGAGAGATAACTAAAAGCGAACTGATGAAGAAAACCACTTTTGCATACAGGGTACAAATAGACAGTGGTATTCATCATCATGGGACCAAGGATTTAGGCACAATTCTTAAAGCCATTATATACTTAAATGGCTAGCATAGCTTCTAGAGGCTGTTTTTAAAGGACTATCAGAAAAACATTGAAAGTCTGCGACAGAAATTAGTAGGAAAGAAATTAAAGAGCATTTTTTCAAGACGGAGCAATGGCTAACTTACAGACAATAGGTAAAGAACATCTATGGAAAAAAAAAAACCAAAAAAACTCCAACTTCATTCAGCTTCATCCACAAAGGGGTATTTTGTACCTTTCTCTGCATGGCCTGCTTTGACTTTTGTCAGACTAATCCTGTTTCTGATCCAGGCAAGCAAAGCTTGAGCTTATTAAGTTTTGCCAGAAAGATTTAAGAAAAAGGGGGAAGGGGCAGGAAGAAAAAGAAGAGGAAAAGGAGGCAATAATTTTCTTGAAATGAAAATCTAAAGTTTGTTAAACCTGTAGCATGTAGATACCACTTTCTTGTACTGCATTTTATATATTAGATTACTCACACAGGGATTTAAGTAGAAACATATCTTTTATTAACATCGTGTAAATAAAAACATGTCCTTCTGCCCTCCAGCATGTTTACAGATGCATTTATTTATTTTACAATATTCTATTTAATTAAAGATCTGCTGTTAGAGGAATAAAACTTTCTGAGATGCTTAAACCTCCAAGATAAAACTGGGCAGGTTTCCAGCAGCACAACTGAAAACTAAACCTGTTTCTGGACGTGTGACTTCTACAGAAGTTACCTGTTACATGGTTGTGTTATCAACAAAACGGGGGTATATAAAGTCAGCATGCAATAAATTTGAATGACTCGGTGACTGTATCTCGATGTCTCCTTTCCCATGGAAACAGAGTGACATTTTATTTGTTGGGAAGCAATTAATTTTATTCAGTGCAACTCAGCCAGAAATACAAGAGGAAAATTCAGATCTGGGTGCAAACTTTGTCTTATTTGACCCTCCAGAGAAAGCTTGAGGATGAAAATTTGAATTTAGTCACATTTTGTCAGAGCTTGTGACGTTCAGAGTTTTTGGCTTTGCTCTAGGACTGCATTAGATTCATGATTTTCAGATTCACAAGATCACGGAATGTTAGGGACTGGAAGGGACCTTAAAAGGTTATCTAGTTCAATCTCCCTGCCAAAGCAGGATCACCTGCAGTAGGTCACACAGGAACATGTCCAAGTGGGTTTTGAATGTCTCCAGAGAAGGAGACTCCACAAGCTCCCTCACAGAATCACAGAATCACAGAATTTTAGGCGTTGGAAGGGACCTCTGAAGATCATCTACTCCAACCTTCATCCCAGCATACCTAACCACTACACCACAGCCTCAAGTGCTAGATCTACTTTTTTTTTAAACACCTCCAGGGTTGGTGACTCCACCACCAGTGCCGCACCACTCGTTCAGTAAAGACCTTCCTCCGAATATCCAATCTAAACTTACCCTGACGCAACTTGAGGCCATTTCCCCTTGTCCTGTCATTAGTAATGAGAGAGAAGAGATCAGCACCAGCCTCACTACAGCCTCCTTTTAGGTAGTTGTAGAGGGCAATAAGGTCTCCTCTCAGCCTCTTCTTCTCCAGACTAAACAAACCCAGTTCCCTCAGCTGTCTTCATAGGGCATGTTTTCCAGACCTCTCACAAGCCTTGTTGCCCTTCTCTGCACCCGCTCCAGCACCTCGATGTCCTTCTTGTACTGTGGTGACCAAAACTGGACACAGTACTCGAGGTGCGGTCTCACGAGTGCCGAGTACAGGGGCATGATCACCTCCCTCGGCAGCCTGTGTGCCAGGGCTCTGTCACCCTCACAGGGAAAAAAGATTTTCCTAATATTTTTGTGGAACCTCCTATGCTTCAGCTTGCACCTGTTGCCTCTTGTCCTATCATTGGACATCACTGAAAAGAGCCTGACTCGGTCCTCCTGACACTCATCCTTTACATACCTATAAACATTAATGAGTTCACCCCTCAGTCTCCTCTTCTTCAAGCTAAAGAGATCAAGCTCCTTCAGCCTTTCCTCCTAAGGGAGATGTTCCACTCCATTCAACATCTTTGTGGTTCTGCACTGGTCTCTTTCAAGCAGCTCCGTATCCCCCTTGAGCTGAGGGGCCCAGAACTGGACACAAGATTCCAGATGTGGCCTCACTAGGGCAGAGTAGAGGGAGAGGAGAAGCTCTCTCGATTTACTAGCTGCATCACTTCTAACACACCCCAGGATGCCATTGACCTTTTTGGCCACAAGGGCACATTGCTGGGTCATGGCCATACTGCTGTCTGCTGGACACCCCAGGTCCCTTTCCCCTACGCTGATCTCCAACAGGTCATTCCTCAGCCTACACTGATGCATGACTTTGTTCTTTCCCAGGTGCAAGACTCTACACTTGCCCTTGTTGTATTTCGTAAAATTTCTCCCTGCCCAACTCTTATGTAAAGAGCAACTCCACCACCTCACCTTATTGACCTGTCTTTCCTAAAAAAGGACCATACATGACCACATTCAAGTCATGTGAGATGTTCCACCATTTCTCTGTAGTTAACGCCACGTCATAACCCCTTGACAACAAACAAATTTCTAACTCCTCCTGTTTGTTGCCCATATTGCATATATTTGTGTAGAGGCACTTTAGAGGCGCCTACTACCTCAGAAGCCCCTGGTTTATCTCTGTAAAACTTCAACCGTACATCAAAAAAACCCCAGAAATATTATATCATATTTGGAAAATGAGTTTGCGTTTCTTTTTCTTTTCTTTTTTTCTTTTTTTTTTTTTTTCAGCTGGGAAAGGGAAAACAAACAAACAAAAAAAACCCCAGAAAGCAAAACCACAAACTGAGTTTTCTGACAAGTTCATCATTTGTTCTTCACCAGAAAAAAGTGTTACAAAGAACAGGTTTATTATATCTTAGAATGTGAAATTATCTGTTCATTTTGCTGCTACAGTTAATGAATGCACGTGAAAGAGAAATCTATAAAAGTAGAGTGAATATACGTGAAACAGAAAACTGTAAATGCTTACAGAAGGAAAATGTCATACTCATTACATGATGGGCATGTTCTTCTCATTGTAGTCTCTTTTTTCATCAAAAATAACCTGGTTTTATACGCAAGGTAGTCAAGCAAATCTGTATATCTGTAAATAAATGCATGAATGTAATATTTTTAAAAAAAAATTGACTTTGTTGCATCACAATATTTTCAGACTCTCTTTATTTGTTATTTATGAATGGACAGACAGCATCTCAACAGCCAAGTGATCAGACAAATACATATGAATGAAATAGCAGTAATCACTGTTAGCTGTTGAAATAAATATTTGTATCAGGTTGCTGATGGGCAAGCACTATAAAAAATAAATTACAACTAAAATTTTATTTTCCACTCAGGTTTTCAATTTAGAGATCATTATCATAGTAGATTCAGCATTATTAATAACATCACAAAATTTTAGAGTTCAATTTTACCCTCAGAGTATGACACTATGATTAGAATAGTCCTCCTGCTAATGATGATAAATTGTTATGATAGCAGAGGAAGTTTTCTGACACCAAGGTAAAAAGTAAAATAACAATAAAGCCTCTGGAAGGATCCTGCTCCGACTCTAATCAAACTCAACAGAAATACTCTATTTACCTGTTTCCATGGAATTTAATGCCAAAAGGCTTCCTTCTGGAATTTTTAATGAAAATATAATTTACTTTTATTGTTTTCTTCTGAAAGAGTCATATATACAGGACATGTGCACCCTGAGTATTTTAACATCATTACTATGTCTTTAACAATACACATATATTTCCCGACTTTTTCATGCTTTCCAAAAATTATTGCTGAATGCGTTGAGTTCAACTTGGTCGACAATATTTTCTCATACTGAAAAAAAGGATTTGCTAAAAACACTTATAAAATGTCATTATTTCAATAAATCTTATTGTCCTGGGTTTAGCTAAAATCTCGGTTCTGTTTAGTCATTTTTACTTTCTAGTTTCGTCTCTCGTAAGATGCTGCACTTTCTGAAGTCAGCAGCATGTTTCTGCAACAGTGTGTGCTACTGGCAGTGATAACACCTGATGTTTGCAGTCACTGCCTGGGACTGGGATGCAGACAGGCTCTTGCTGATACTTATTCCTATAG
Organism: Apaloderma vittatum; assembly: GCF_000703405.1. Lineage (NCBI taxonomy): Eukaryota > Metazoa > Chordata > Aves > Trogoniformes > Trogonidae > Apaloderma > Apaloderma vittatum. The sequence continues at coordinate 52,312 of NW_009718586.1, forward strand.
TGACCAAGGCCACTGCTGGCTCTTGTGTGCCACGCTGGGCGTGCCGGGTAGTGAGAGGGGTCACAAGGAAGTAAAAAGGTTGCACCTCCGGGGGGTAATAGACAGGACAGGTGACCAACGAGAGTATTCCATCCCATATATATCATATTTAGTATAAATTGAGTGATCACGAGAGTTTCTGCCCTTTCTTTTTCTGCCATGGCCGGTCAGAGAAGACTCCATCTGACCTCCCGCTTTTGATCTGCATCCTGAGTTCCCGAATCCAGCTCCTGTATCCTGCTCCTGCCTCCGCTGAGCCTGGGGCTTCCCCAGCGCCTCCTGCTCTGCAGCACCAGGGTGATTGCTATCAGGGGAGGGAGTCAGGTTTGATATCGGGCTACTACCTACAGTCGTATATAGTTCTTTACATTTATCATTTCACCGTTATTTCTATTAGTGTTTCGTTAAAGCTGTTCTAGTTTTTCTTTCCTAACCTGTAAGTCTCTCTGCCTCATTCCCTTTTCTTTCCTGTTTGGCGGGCAAGAGGGGGTTAGAGAGCATCTGTCCATGTTATTGAGTGGCCCAGTCCTAACCCGCGACACTTATTTAAAAAAATATTTGTGTTTATCTAAAGCAGCGAAGATGTCGTGCAATTTTCCCCCCAGTTTCCCAAATATTGTATTTGATTTAAATCTTTTTTCACTTTTTTTATTTTCATATTGATTTTCCTCATTTTAAAAATCTGTTTGCCTTTTAAATTTTAATACTTCATAACTTTCCAGTTTCTCAGAATTCGTTACTTTCTGGAGACAAAAAGATTTTGAAAAATTAAAGCTATCAAAACACTGTGATATAGATTGGATTTGGAACTGTAATTTTTTTCTGAAACTGAAGAAATTAAAAAAAGCTAGAGTTAGTAAAGACAGGAAAAAATACAAAGTCACAAAATACGAACAAGCTGTAACTTTATCCATTTTTATATGTTTTGCATTAAAAGAAAAATACCCTTAGTTCTGCAGGAAGCAAAACTTTAAAATAATTGTATTATTTCTTCTTTCTTTAAATGTAAAATGAAAACAAGTATTTGTTTTAAATAGAAACAGAAAAAAAAGCCATTTAACCTCTAATCTCTGACTCCAAGGTAGCAAAGAACAAACAGGTGAGTGTATCAATTTGAAGAGTTCTTGGGGGCAAAAGTGGAGTTCACCATTTGCTCTGTTCACACAAGGAAAGCTAGATTGAGATTTCTGTGTGTTTGGTGGGGTGGGAAGGGAAAGAGTTATGGCATTTTTTAACCTATTATAAGTTACACCTGCTAATGAACAACAAAACTGCATTAAACTTTCTTTGTATTACTTCACATCTCATTTGCTGCTTTTGCAAAATCTCTTTCAGACCTTTCTGGCATTAAAGGGTATCAATTACTGCCATACTATTATATAAATTCATTGAATTGTTATTATTTTTCCCAGGTAATTTAACATGTGCATTTTGCATTTTTTTTTTCCTCAATCTCATGTAATTTATATTCTTCTCACATATGCATACTCTGATTTCTTTGGTGTTCTCTACACTGTAATGTTCTAGAATACTGTTGAAGGGGAAATAATATACATACTTCTACCAAGAATGCTGACTGGACGCTGAAAATAACTATACACACAGAATTTTCATTTTTACTCTCTCTATTTTCTTTACACGTTTTAACAGACTAATTTTTTCCTCTTGTCAAGCTATCTCTGTAGCTTTTTTGTCCTACTACAACATACAGCTTTGCAGTTGTTCAATCATCTGCATTAGTAATATTTTCCTGGCATAACATCATTTCTGTGCTAAGAAACAAGATTTCAAAACCTATTGAGTTCATAGCTTTCTCTTTCCCAATTGCATATGTTCATATACTTTTTGTATGGCCAGTGCATGTAAAAGTCTTTAATAATAAGGTTTACAGGTCTTTGATGTGTTAGTGGGTTGTACCTCATTTGGGGGATTGACAGCTAACATTACCCTTCTCTTGATTTTCACAGCTGATACAATAGAAGACCAGAGCTCGCATAATACCTGATTTCCCAGGCTCCTAACCTTATGGATAATTGTTGCCCAGAGGGGAAATTTCTTCCCAGCCTACATCAGCAAATGGTAGGTTTATATCACAAAACATGAGGATTTATGCTCCAATCTATTCCACAGCACTATCAGACTCAAAAAACCCCTTCATTTGAGGAATAGAGTTAATGTGCAGTTAGCAGTTTTAGTGCATCTCACCTATTTGCCCAGAATTTAGTGAGATCTCCTAAAAATACAAGTAGGACTGTAGCAAACAGGCATTCAACCTTATTGAACCCAAGTAAAGGAGGAGCTACAACAACATTATAAGATATTGCCATAGTGCTTCTGATATCCTCAGAAAATATATCTGTCAGTTAACAGTTTGAATCAACATATATTAAAAACAAGAGAATAAAAACCCTGCAAATTTTATTTAGGTTTTTTTTGCTTACATGGGGGCTATGAAAAGAAGACTTATTCAGAGGAACACTAGTACTAAATTAAGTAAGCTACTAAGACTGGCATGGGGACACAAATTTCTGACAACTGTGTAGAGTGTGTGTGGGATACACCTACTTATTCACACTAAGAAAAGCAGTACAGATGAGTTTGTGAGCCTGTCACAACTGCTCCTTTGCATCGCTAGCAGCCTTTTAACTGCTACAGCAGTGACTTTACAAACTGATCTGATGTAGTCTGCATCGACTATATCAAATGATAATTACACAAAAGTCATCTCTGCTGTGTTAAGCAACCTAAACGCAATGTGTCTGTTCTGAATCAGCCATATGTACTACCTGTAGAATCATAGAATCACAGAATCATAGAATGGCCTAGACTGGAGAGGACCTTAGTGAGCATTTTAATCCAGCCTCCCTGCCACTGGGGACGCCACCTCTTAACTAGATCAGGCAACACATGTGGACCAAATGGGAATCGAACCCGCGACCTTGGCCTTTTTAGCGCCACGCTCAACTGACTGAGCTAAATCGGTGGTAAGACACAGCCAATTCGTCCTACCTCTAAACAGTGAATGGGATGACCAATCATTTTAATGGGTCACCTATGTATTTCCATGTGCTACAGGATGACCAAGGAAGAAGAGACGACTAATTTCATACTAGTAAAACTGAAGTGAGACAAATTTTTATACATCAGATAAGTTTTATTTCACAAATTGGCTGAAAATATTTTCTTAAATACCAGATATTGCCAGAATCCTGTTGCAGTCAGTAATACATCTTCTAAAGTGTTACCTAACAGAATCGGAAATACAAGAGTCTAACCTCTGATGAATACAACAGCTGTGAGATTAATCTTCCTTGGTATATACCTTTAATAATAGCAAAGCCACTTTCTTCATTTCACCCTTGCTGAGGATGGCATTCAGTCATCTGTGATACTACCGAGTTGAAAAGCAATGAATTCAAGGCTAAGTGAAGAAGACAGACCTGGTAAGAAACCATCATAGAAGGAATTTTGTCATCCTTTGAGCTTTTCTGACCTCACTGTCTCTAGTTTTACCGTACAACATAGAAAGGAAGAAATCTTGCTAAAATGAGATGTAACATCAGGTTTATGTGGAAAGACTACACTACTTGCAAGACATCGACTAATTTAATTGGTCCATGAGTCTGAAAGTTATAAGAATTCAGAACATGAACTATGACTTCCCCTGCTAGGACAAAAAAAACAGTTGCCATAGATGTTCAACATTTTAAAGGTCTGGTTATTATTTTTGAAAGCTAGTGTAAGAGTGAAAGTTAAGGTAAGAAGATGCTCAATCTTCCAGTGTGGAGAGTTCTCTCTCAAAAAACCCACTTCCTAAGAGACGTTGAATCCTAGTCCATTGCACAGACTTTCTCATTATGGGTGCCTCAGTGTGGTCACTTTTTACAGCCTGTGAACTATGTTTTCGTTTAAGTACCACTGGAAACCAACATGGCAATCCTGCATGGACCCTTCAGACAGTTCCAGTGATACTGGTTTCCTTGGAGCACCAGTTCATTTCTCCACTTCTGATGCTAACAAGAAGGAAGTCATCTTCATTTAAGAAAACTGTGTTGAAATGTAAGACTCTGAATCCCAGTGAACTTTCCCCCCCTGCTAGTAAGATCTTGTTATCCACTTTATAAATCTTTGTTCCAACATGCAAACCAATTTTCCTTACCTTTTCCTCTTGACAAGTCTGCTTGCCTCACAAATTGCTGATATATTCGAACAAACCAAACTTACTGTTGGTTTCTGCTTGATTGCCACCAGCAGGGCTATGCAGAAGAATCGCTATTGAGTCCAACGTAACATTCCAGACATCAAGTTTATTTTCTGCAACAAACAAATCCTCATTTGAAAAAAAAAAAGAGTGGGTAAAGAAAGTCAATAACCTTCTGTGTCTTTACACGTAAATGCTGTTGAGTTTTTAAAACTAAGGGCTATGGTTGCACCTCCTGCAAAGACAAAACATTGTTGGCTAGAGGAGCTTTTATTAACTGCAGTTTCTAACATACTGTGGTCTTGAGCTCACTAAATGCAGTATCATCCAAAGACATCACTGAAGACCAGGCCTTGAAGTGCACTTGTGTGAAATGTACTTGTCACTGCCCTGAAGAACTTGCAGTTTATGCAAGGGGTGACTCTGTTTCTTCCATGTTCCTAACAGAGGACTGATGAGGTAATGAATGGAGATACCATCCCACGGGCAATATGTGATAGAGAAGGATTTTCTACTTCCATCCACCCCTGATGAGTGTGAGTCAAGGAGACTAAAAAAACATCAGCTCATCTCTTATCTATTATTAACCACTGTTAACACCAGCAGGGTGTTAAGTTAGAGATGTAACATAGTGAGAAGAAGGAAATAAGGGAAATAAAGTCTTTGCACTCAGAAATCACATGGATTGTCCTTTCTATTGCTTTAAGTTAGAGATGGAGCATGGTGAGCTGTTACTTTTATAATTAAGTAATTAGTAAATGTGTAACTCATTCATAATACCCCGTTGTACTGTACTTGTTAATTGATAAACATAAGAACAGGAACAACAGCTTTAAGGTTTTGTGTTTAACATAACAATTTGCAGATTTGAAGCACAGGAACTTTCTTATTAGCAGTTCTGCCAGACCTCCTAAATGACCTTGAACAAGTCACTTCATCTTCCGTTCCTTAATTTCCACCATGCTAAGTGAAGATAATAACTACAAAATGAAGGAATTATGAGGATAGATTTGTGCAGATGTGCAAACTGTGTACAAACTGGAGCACAGTAGTGCTCCAGTAGTGCTCCTGTAGTGAGAGCACAGAAAGAAATAAAAAGCATTCAATGGCAAAAGCATAGGTAATTGCTGTTTCTATTGTAGAGGGGGAAGAATCTGATGACTACCATACATTTCAACATGTGTATAGACATTGTATGCAGTAGCAACACACCTTTTTTTCTGTTTGTTTTGTCTGGAGACAGTACGATCACATTGCTTAGAATGAGTTTAATATGGTTTGGATAAAGTTGAGTCTCTCTGCTTTTACACAGGTGAGACAATGTAAACTACGGCATCATGAAAAGATGTTTCCATTGTGTAACATCTTCTTGTTATGATCTGTAACAGGAAAATCAAAGTAGGAAAACTAGTATGGAACTGATCTTGTCATGCTGGCTTCAATTTAAAAAAAAAAACAAACAACAAACATTGCTGAATTCATCATAGTCAGCACTTGCCTTTTTTGAAATAGATGGAGCTCATTTACTGTTTCAGGCTGCTGAAGAGTAAAAGGATGAGGGGAGGTGGTTAGTGGTTTGCAAGAGATGGGATGACATTATGAATAAAGTTTAAATGCTTCAGGTAAACACTTGGAGGTAGGCTGTGATTTTAGTAAACTGGTTCAGCTCACTACACCTCAAGTCATCAAGCCTGAGCTCTCCCCACAATCAATCTCACTTCTCAGTAGTGTGGTGCATGATCCACAGCCTGGGTATTTATCAGCAACATAGCTGACGTGACCACATGACATCTCTATAAAAGATGGCTGCTGCTGCTTCTTCTTCTTCTTGCTGCTGCTTCTTCTTCTTCTTCTTGCTGCTTCTTCTTCTTCTTCTTCTTCTTCTACTTTTCTTCTTCTTCTTTTCTTCTTCTTCTTCTTCTTCTTGCTTCTTCTTCTTCTTCTTCTTCTTCTTCTTCTTCTTTTTTGTTGTTGATGCTGTTATTTTTTAGCACAAAAGGTATCTCATGTGGCTGAGGTCCAAATGTGTTGTATGAACGAGAATGAGCTGTATGAACTTAAAAAATACAGCAAACCTTCTCCTTCACTGAAAATACTGGTAAGAGCCTCCTTTTTATTAGATTTCTGATCCTTCTGGTTGACATAAAAATACCGCAGTAAGACCATTTCTCAGGATATCTCAGCAATTTCTTTTCTACCTTTTCTGGAGGAAGGGATGCAACAAAATAGAAAAAATAAAAAGTAACAGAATATTTCACAACTTTTAAAGGTGTTCATTCAAAGTTAAGTACTTCAGAACAGAAAAATTCTCTAGGGTAAAGAGATAATGTTTGTATACTTTCTTCCTATATATAAGTAAAAATTAGCTTGGAAATGTCTGACATTACTAATGCTTCTGTTGCTTGTTTTGCATGACTTGTCACTGGCATTGCAAGGTCACTAATGCAGATAACAGATGGTGCAGCAGGACCAGCAGCCATGAGAGGTATTTTACTAACAAAACAGGGAATGTTTTTCAGGATTTCCTTTGCATATCGCAGGCTCTTTTTTCTTTTTCTTTTTTTTTTTTTCTTTTGGATAGACCTCCTCTTCTTCGCCTCAGCTTCATGCCATTTTGTTGCAGATGAGGATGAGTGCAATATTAGTAACAAATTTATTTTACTTTCTAGTCCTAGATTGTATTAGGGTTATACCTTTGGAAAGTGAGTGACACCAGCTGGGTTTCCTCTGTTTCTTATGCTTCGAGCAGCTCAGGATGTTGTTATAGGATGGACATCTATGATTCTCTGAATTGTTTTCAGTCTTAGTTCCTGATGAAACACCATCTTGTTGTGTTATTTATGAGGTGTGGCACTGAAACACCAGAAAAGCTCTCTAAAAGGAGATATTGCTAATGTCTTTAAGATCTAACGTGATAAATGTAATTATGGGTCTTATGGCAGAGTATCTCAGCAAGCTTACCAAAGCTATGAGGCTGGTGGCATAAGGACAGGATAAATTAGTCTGCCTGAGCAGCCATTTTGCATCTAGCATTAACTCACAGGCTGCTTTGACTGCAGGAAGCTGTTTGTCACAGAGTGAGGAGTCTTTTCTTCAAAAAAGTTGAAACTTTATGTCTTTCTCTTACATTGCAAGTGTAGAAACTCGCCCAGGCCCAAGTCTGAAACTCACATCAAATGGCCAAGAACTTTTACATATGGCTGACTTCTGAGCTTATAAAATCAACAAAGCACTGAGCAACACATTGTAGAGCAGTGAACCTGATAATGAGTTAAATGAGAGAGGATTTGAGCATACAGAGAAATTCATTACTGATGTGAGGTGTCGGTTCTTTGTTTCTTAAAAACTTTCTAGAGGTGAAACTGAGCCTTGCTGGACTATGCTGATGTCAGCTATATACTCGTCATCACCAAACATGCCATGCAGCTTTATATTAGGTCTGCTTTAGCATAGCAATAACGGCATGACTTCATTAGTTACGCATGCACTGACTCACTTTAGTAGGCTTCTGTCAGGGACTTTGTAACTCACCTGTTCATAAAGCAGGAAAACTCTTTCCAGTGTACACTTCTAGATGTTCTCTGTCAGAAGGAATTTACTTGGTATGGAAAACTCCACCTGAATATCATCTGATGTATCCCGTGTCAATTCTCATTAGCATATCATTAATCGCACCAGGTTCAGTCACTAACCCCATCACACATCCTCAGAGATGACAATATGCTGTTTCATATAACTATAGCTATGAAGACATATAAAAGAGTTATAAAAAGTACTTCCTTGGAAGGAAATGCCTGTTTTGGCTGATGACACTGTCGAAATAGCTAAGGCAATATTAACTGATCAGAAAAGCAGAATCATATTCTCAGGATCTGGAACACTGGATTTTAACAGTACATTTCTTTGGGCCTTGGGTAGGTAAGCAGGGTTGACTGCATTTCTGTCTACTAAAGAAAGAATTAAATAGTGCATTTCATGAGGGACTGGAGACTCAGCCCAGAACTTGACTCCCAGTCTCTGCCCAAACAGAATGATAGCAGAGGAATTAAAAAAATATACCTATTTTTGGATAAAAGAATTTACTTTTTACTGCAAAATATCGTTATACTGAACACCTCCAGACATGGCTTTCATAAAATATACGCATGTCTAGAATATGCAATAATACAAGTAGTGTCTGAACATGTTCCAAACTGCGTTGCAATTAAATTTGGTGCCAGAAACACAGAGCGTCAGGGCGTCGGTATTCTCAGCGTCACCCACAAAAGCCAGCAAACATCTACTAACTTTTTCACTTACCTAGCTGCAATTTCACTCTCAGGTGTATTTTACCTAGGAAACAATATGCCAGCAACTCAGCAGTTTTAACGTAGAAAATGTCATAAGTTGCTGCTTACAATGGAGACAAAGAATCCTCAGATCGTTACAAGTACAATAAGAGTGCTACTACACTGTGGAGCTGGGTAACATTTTGACGGAGAGAAAAATAAATACCTAAAAGAAGAAAACATTTTATCTTTTTTATCTTTTCTTATGTCCTAATCCACAGTAACATTTAGGAACATCATAAATATCAAAAAACCTGGATACCCTAGATGCCTTGATTAAGCAGTCCACATGCAGAGGGAAGGTCTATGGTTTTAGGAAATGCTTACAATATTTGATTTCAGATTATGGTGATGCTATGATTATTGTTGCTGCTTTTCTTGAAAGTAAAACCAGAAAAATATACTAAAATCAGGTATAATAACTGTATATCTTTTTGTTTAGTTTTGTTTCTTTTTTCAGACACATAAAAAATGCAGACGTGTTTCTTACCAAAAAATCTGAGAGCTCAGACGCTTAAAAAATGTTTTGACGAAAAATCTTCAAGTAGATGAAGAGCCTACACATTCAGTGATATATTTAGAACTTTCAGATCTCCCCTCTGAAAAGATATTTTCTATTCCAATCCATATGAAGAGATATGCATTGGATAATGGAGCGTTATAGCGTGATATATATAAAACAAAAGAAATAGCATGTCCATAAGTAGCCGACAGATGCGTGAATGTTTGCCTTAAACATTTCTTGGCACTTTACAAACCCCTAGCTTGGTCAAAACCAAGACTGGATTCTAGTCCTGTGTGGCAAACTGATAAGTGCCAAATGGATTATGGTAGAGAGAAGCAGGAAACAGATGCCTCAAACAGCCTTGACCTGAATATGGATGAAATCAGGAGTCTTACAGAGGCAGAATGTCTTTGCCTCATAGCATGTCTCTCATAGAGACAAGGCAATTGTATATGGTTGTAAACAACAAAGTGCCCTGCTTTCCTAACAGACATACTATACATTCACATATAGGAAAATTGTGTATAAATTGAAGGGGGATAAAGCAAAAAGTGGAGACAGAAGATAAGAGAGACAGAAGAAGAAGAAAAGAAGCATGTAGACAGAGATGAAGACAACAAGAAGCGGTGCAGGAGGAGAGGGAAAGATGACAGTATCCTTGAACTCTCCCTGCCAGGACCAACACAGGAACCTGGACTGGTGATGTCTGTCTTTCTTTCCTGCCCTCTCTTCCCCCCTCTATTTCTTCTCTCTCTCCCTTGCCCCTTTCTCACTAAGTAATGGAAGGCCTATCATACTGGTTACTTAGTTTATGCTTAAGTTTCTTTCTTGTAGTTAAATATAATACTCCCTGTTAGAAGTTGTTATATGTCTTTTTTCCTTGTTATCATTAACATGTAACTTGCTGTAGCTTATTATATACCCAGTCTTTCCCTGGTTATCGTTAAGACATGTTATTTTGCTTGCCCTAATGTGTCTTACAACTAAAATCTATTATTCTGAGTCTAATGTATATGTTGTGAGAAATTAATAAATACTTGTGTATGGACCTCGAGATTTGTCTCACCGTTGTCCTCTCCATTGGGGAATTACTAGTCTAAGTCACTTGTCCCCCTCTTCCTGGGCAGGACATAACATCATATTTAATATATATTTGAAGGATGTACAATCTAAGCACTAAAAACTACACTTATAAACTTTACAGAGTCAAATGATAGGCTTAAGCACTGGCATGTAATCATCTATACTAGTTAATTATTCTCTTGCTTAGGTCACAGGTCTGGCATGTGCTGAGCAGTCCTCTCACAGGCAGTCCTCAGGCAGGGATTCAAAGGCAAATAGTGAAAGAGATTGTTCCCAGGTCACCCTGTATTAGAAAGAGCAAGAACATCGAGTGGCAGGTTCTCAGTATGATACAACTGATTCTGATCCTGAACCTTCCTAGTATATAACTGCCACAGGGACAGTAATTTTAAGTTCAGCTATGCCATGAATGGCCAAGAATTGTGCCAGTTCTTGCAGGAATGAGACAGTAGGGTGTGAGGCTGAGATCCTAAACATGTGTAGTGTCAAATGACAGCAGGATAGTCAGCCCCTAATACTGTCATAGTTGTCACTGTGAGCCCAAATGGCTCCATCACCATGTGTTACCTGAGCTGACTTCACACAACTCCTCCACTCACTGTGCTTCTTCATACCTTTGTAACGCTACCATCCTTCAGAGGATTCAACAAGTGACTGCCCTACCACTTGCATTCCTGTAGTTATACCACTGCATATCAACTTGGAGATACTCCTATCTACTGCTGAAGACTACTAATTTGTTCAATGAGTGTAAAGGCAAATCCTAAGTGAAGTTCAACATTGGCTTATTTCAGAAGGAATCTATTCCTGACCAACTTCAGAAGAAACTTTTGTTGAAATTAATATACTTGACTTTACAGCCTTTTGCATTTATTCAACTAATTTGTGTTCAGACAAAATATTAAACCAGAATAGTTTTTAAAGTGCTTATCAACAGGAGTATGAATGCCAGTATTTTGTCCTCGACAGGACTATGAATATTGCTCTGATCTGGGATCAGTGTTCTGGAGAGGACTGAGCTGTAGAATGTTCAGCTGCAGAAAATTTTTCAAGCTTAATTATAAATAAACTTCAGAAAATTGATGAAGCAGATTATATTTTTACATCACTAACCTGGCAAAATTCAGTCTTTCTACGGCATCTCTATTTAAGCCAAAACTATCCAAATTGTCCCCCCAAAAACACATTAGAAGATAAAAGCAGGGTTTAAAATTAGAGATACCCATTTTTCTGCAGACTTCCAGTCTCTGATCCTCGACATAAGATGGGTGGTCAAACCCTGGAACAGGCTAAAGAGATGGTCAGTGCCCCAAGCCTCTTAGTGTTTAAGAGACGTTTGGACAATGCCCTTAACAACATGCTTTAACTTGGTCAACCCTAAATTGATCAGTTAGTTGAACAAGATAATCATTGAGCGTCTCTTTCAACTGATTTCTATTCTATTCTATTCTATCCTATTCTATTCTATTCTATTCTATTCTATTCTATTCTATTCTATTCTATTCTATTCTATTCTATTCTATTCGTGTTCTGTTCTGTTCTGTTCTGTTCTGTTCTGTTCTGTTCTGTTCAACTCAGCATTTTGGTACTTTCTAGTTGTGCACTAGGTGTCTGGACTTGCAGTTTTCACAAGCTGTTCTCTTATCCTCTGTGATTTTGCTTCTCACTCCCAACTCCAAAATAAGACTATATTCTTTTCCAATTGTTTCTGCTGTTGTTACTGTTAACATTTGTTTTCATCAAACAATATCAAGGAATGTCTGGAAAATCAATGTTTAATAAGTTACAGTAATGTTTTCAATTTCCTGTCAACTGCTTTAATGTACATGTGTACCCTGTCATTTCTCATCACTTTCTAAATCTATCTTGTTATCAGCAAGGTATAACTTAATGTACAGCTAACTCTTTGCTAGGTGACCTTAAAGCATACACTACTGGGGATGCTTCACAGAAGAGTCATTCTTTCTTTGCAGTGAAGGTGACAGAGGAAACAGCTTGAAAATAGCAGCACAAAACTTTAGCAAGGACTTTCTCATTTGGGTAATTGTGCTGGGGAAAAAAAAAAAAAAGAAGGAAAAAAAAAAAGAAAGAAAAAAAAAGGGAAGAAAGAGATTATTTGTCAGAAGAAATTCCTTATGTCTGTAACCATGTGATCAGTGTGTACCAAAAGATATTTTCCCTTGCTTCTCTGGCAAAAGAAGAGTCCTAAGTCTGAATCTCACTAGGTCTTACAGCACTGTCTGAGAATCCAGCCTTTCACATTTATTACTATAACTTTGCTATATGTTTTCCTCTGCAATAACTTAACTGATTGACAGAAACTAAGAAATGAGGCCGTGATGATTCACTTCAATGCTTCCTCAATAGTTAGACCTGATGACCATAAAGGTCTTTTGCAGCCTAAATGATTCCATGATTCTGTGTTTCCTCTCCCACAAACTCTGTGCTTTGAGAAGTTGCTCAATGTGACAAAAACTAGAGGAGAGATAGAAATGTAGAGGGTGAAAGATTGCATTGCTCTGATGCAGAGAGAAAGAAATAAGGAGAGTAGCAGAAGGGAAAGCAAGATTTCACTCTCCTGAGGAGATTAATCTGGTCATCTTTCCACATCCAAACACTTCAGTTAGTCCTGTTTGGATATTGCTGTGCTGTCAATTTGCTTAGAACAGTGCAAGTTTTCTGTGGAGAATAACTCTGCAAACAGAAAAAGTAATGTAGGGCTTCAGATATTTTGAAAAAGAGTCCTTGGCTCAGTTCTCTGTTGTTTAATGTTTCATAGGTCAGTCACTGCAAGTCGTTAAATCTCACCAGGCCCAGCAGGATGGTCTATGAAAAAGCATGAGAGGACCTAAATGATGCTGCTGGCACTCAGCCCATAGTCTTATTTTTTTATTGATTCTGCTAGACACATGTGACTCTTGGTTGTGTTTCCCTTTTTTTTCTTGTTCTTTTTAATAGCTTTAAATATAATTGCTGGAGCATGCAAATGTCTCCTTACCCAGATGCGTCAAAGTCTTAGGTCAGCCTTTTTGCATGCATGAAACTCTCCAGACCCAGACCGAGTGAAGACTTGGGAGATGGAAGAGGCAAAGAAGTAGTGAATCTGGGAACAAGGGCTGACCCACTCATCCCAATCCTGAAGACACTGAAAAGACTGTGAACTCCCACATAGATTTCTGCATTCAATTTGTTACCAGTTGGTACTCAGAGATAACATTATGGAAGTTTTTGTTTCTCCACTTGGCTTTAATTGCCTTCCTTATTAGGATTTATCTTTCTGATAGGGCAAAATATTATTTCAATAGATGCTGCAGCGTTATGCAAAAGGAGCCAAAAATTATTTCCCATAGAACATTATTAATGAATGTTTACGAGTTTCAATGCAAGCAATTTAAAGGGCTCGAGAGATACCTTTCTTGAGAGCTCAGTTCAATGAGATAGACATTTGGTTTAAAATAGACTAAGCTTCATATTTGGGAGGTTCTTTTCTTTATTTTTTTTTTTTATTATTTTTTCCCCTTCCTCTGGTATATGTGAAACTGTTCTTCAAATGTTAACTAATCTAACCAATTTTGTATTGAATCATGAATGCCTTTTAATTCACTATTCAAACTGTTGTAACAATGAATATTTCTGCATCCCTAGCAGTATATTAAAAGAGGGCTTTTTGCTGCTTTTTTTAAAAAAACCCAACAAAACAAAACAAACTTCTGCAATTTCTTTATACAGTCAGATTAAAATCCAATTAATTACAAAAACAATTAAACCTTTCTACCACAGTTTGTCGAAGAGGACTGATGGAAGTTAAGTTGTCAATCAAAGACCCAACAGAGAGTAGTAACTTGTCATCTCCATAATTTTTAGCCAGTAAAAATGTGCAGATAAAACCAATAAAAATAGTGTTTTGTCATATGCAAGTTTATTAGGAAATATCTCACTCCTTTGATTTTTTCTGCTTACCACCAGATCAATACAGTTTTGTTTATATGGTACCTTACTTGACAAAGTCACCCCGAGGCATTTCAGAATCATAAATATACATATAATAAAAAGGCAGTTAAAAATACAATAGAAGGAAAGTAAACATTAATGTACAATCCAATCATATTGCAAAAAGAATATTGCCAAAAAGTGATTTGATGTCACCCAAATTTTTTAAAAAATCTATCTTTGTTGGTGTTTTGAAATTTTGTAAGATCTGTAAAAAGCCTAAACATGATGAATAATAAAGAGAGAATATGCACAATATACTTTAGAAATTTCCCCAGTCTAAATTGTCAATTGATACAAATCAGCATTGCCTTGCTGACTTCTCTAAAGCTATAACAAATTACTCTTACTGGAGAATGGGTCCATTACACACAGACTTAACCCTTAAAAAACAGATTATGCACCTTATCCTATGGCAGTATAGTGTTGATGTTAGTTGAAAGGAGGTTATGTCTTTGTTTTGTTACCTACATCACTTAAAGTTAACTGGAGGGTGTACATGGAACTTAACCTCCAGAGGGAGTAAAACAGGAGTAAACTTCCCTTTTATGAGACAAGTTTGTTTATAGCACATTTCTCCATGCTCAGTTCTCTTTTCCATCCAAGAGTGAAAAACATCTGAGCAACCTCGTATCTTTGACTCATAACGTGCTTGTTTAATTACTCAGCTCTAGGTTATGAAGGCACAAGTGTGTGTGTACCCACGTGGCCAAGAAGGCCAACAGCATCCTGGCTTGTATTAGAAATGTTATGACCAGCAGAAGAAGGGAGGTGATTGTCCCTCTGTCCTCAGCACTGGTGAGGCTGCACCTTGAGTATTGTCTTCAGTTTTGGGCACCTCAGTATAAGAGAGATATCGAGGTATTGGAGTAAGTGCAGAGGAGGGCAACAAAGCTGGTGAAGGGCCTGGAGAACAGACCTTGTGAGGAGTGATTGAGGGAGCTGGATCTGTTCAGTTTGATGAAGAGAAGGCTGAGGGGGGACCTCATCATGCTCTACAATTACTTGAGAGGACATTGTAGAGAGGTTGGTGCTGGTCTCTTCTCACAGGGAATTAGGGACAGAATCAGGGGGAATGGCTGCAAGTTGCAACAGGGCAAGTTTAGGCTGGACATTAGGAAGAAATTCTTCATGGAAAGAGAGGTCAGACACTGGAACAGACTGCCTAGGGAGGGGGTTGAGTCGCCATCCCTGGATGTGTTTAAGTGTCGTTTAGATGGGGTGTTGGGTGATATGGTTTAGGGGTGAACTTATAGTGTAGGGTTAATGGTTGGACTCGATGATCCCAAGGGTCTTTTCTAACCTGAATTGTTCTATGATTCTGTGATTAGGCAGGGAAAAAAAGGTAAAGGGAAGAAAATCTCTATTGGATGTGTGCTGGGTAGAGAACAGATAGGGAGTAAACTTAGTCTGAGGTAATGCAGAAAATACCATTCTCACAGTAACATATCTTTTTAAATACGAAGGAATACCCACATTACTGTTTTAATAAGCCTTGCAGGCATGTATCATGTTCCCCAGTCTATATGACCCAATTTAAGTAATAATAGGCATAAAATAGGTGTTACCTTCATATGATGCCAGGGGACAGCTACAATCTGAACTACTTAAGTTCCATGAAGCTTGAGTGACCCCAGGCTGACATGGCAGAGGTCTTCAGAATAATCTTTCAGTTCCACCTGGGACCTATGCACTGCTCAAACTGTTTTGGCGCTACCTTCTAGGCCTGCCTCAAGCTCACTAAAGTGCTGTGGACATTGCAGATTTACAACAGCTAAAGCCCAGATGATTCCACTGACTTATTCCTATCAGAATACTTGAAGAGTAACACCAGTAAAGTGGTTGGGCTAGGTACTGTTATCTCAAAAGACAAATATGTTTGGATGAAGACAGGCTGAATAAACTACTCCTGTGATCTTCTGAATTGAAAATAACTTTGACTGACAAGGCACACACCAAGAACTTAGAACTGTCTTTTCAAAGTGTCACTACCAAAAGAACTTTATAATGGGTATCTCAGACTGAGACAATCAAAATATGGGAAGACCCAGCTGATTATGTACAAAGTCTAGATCCCAGAATAGTTACATTTCTGGGAGAAATATAACTAAGATCTTAGATCACTTACTACCAGGACATTAAACCAATAACATTTTTCAGAAGCAGTGGACAAAAAAGAGTCTTTAATAGCTGGGTTACAGAAAATTATTTAGTGTTATGGATTAAACCTAATAGACATCAATCTCTCCCCTACAGAGGGAGGAGGAAATGAATACGAACATTAAAAAAGAGAAGACTCGGGGATTGAGATAAAGATAGTTTAACAAAAAAAAAAAAAAAGCAGTACCTGCAAGCAAATCTAAACAAGGAATTAATTCACGACTTCTATGGGCAGGTGCCTGCTCAGCCATCTCAAGAAGAGCAGGGCTCCATCACATGTAACAGTGATTTGGGAAGACAAACATCATCACTCTGAAGATCCCTTCTTCCTCTCTCTTTCCTCAGGTTTCATTGTTGAGCATGATGTCATATGGTACAGGACATCTTTTTTGTCAGTTGGGGTCAGCTGTCTCAGGCGTGTTCCCTTCCACCTTCAACAGCTTTAGTCCTCGAGACACCATGTTTTGTTTGATTTGTCTCAGAGAGCTGTTTTAGGGTGAGGTGAAGCTTGTGAGTTCCATTTTTTCCCCTCCAATATAAAAGGAATTCATAAGGACTATGAGTGACATATTTAGATGTTTACATTGTCAGTATCTTCAACTTTCACCATGTAAAGGTGGGAAGGAGTCATTATTCTAACCAAAGATACTTTTTTTTTTCATTCCAACCCTTAGGCCACTTCCCTTCCCCATCATTTTTAAACAAAACGATGGTCACTTTTCACTAGTGGCTACTTCATCTGTGAGGCAACGCAAATAATTGGTAAGGGTGTAATCGTTACAGCACAATGTGATGATCCACTAGTGTATTCCCTGAAGAACTATGATCTCAGAGAATTTCTGCTAGGCCCTCTTCAAGTAACTACTGTCAATTCATGCTTATCTGCCAGCTCTCTCACTAGATTTTCTTTTCCTTACTTTTCTTAGCGAAGATACTCTTTCTGACATAAGGAGGCATTTGTCAAGGAGCCAGTATGCCAACTTCTCTTTCCATTTCTTTGATGAAATTATGCAAGAGATTACAGGCCAGCCTGAACCAATATGGACCTTATCATCTAAATACTAGAGCACTTTATGTGAAATGGACATTGGTGGTAGCCAATATTGCTATGTCACCCAGTTGTGGCTAATTGCCCTGACCACTTCTGGACATCTTCACTGTAAACATGTGAAATCACAGAGATCATCAAGGCTCATTAAGTAATTGCAAAGTTTATAGTTGTAACAAATCTCAGAGGTTTTTGAACATAGACTCTTCTCCTCAGAGACCATACTGGAAGTGAATAGTCTCTTCAAGGTGTCCCTCAAAAGATGAATGTTTCTTACCTGTAGGACAGCAAGGGACAAGTTTCTTTGAGCATCCACAGCGATGACCCTGACTTCAGCCTGACCTGGGATGGAGTGATAATAACAGCAAACATATTTGAATATTATCCTCAGGTTGGGCAGGATACCTTCTACTTATAGCTTGTGCATAAGCCTGGTTTAGGCAACAACAAATTCAAATCCTCTACTGACTAAGTACCGATGGTGTCCTATCTAATTACTAAATTAGTAATTTTGAATTCTTGAATGGAAAATGGAGTTGGCTCAGACATCCTGTGAGGGTAGTAAATAGAGACTGCGGTTTAGAAGGTTGTACCATCGAGTACTGCAAGCAATATATCTACAGGAGCCAGGAAAAATCATCTGTTGATTCTCCATGCTTTCAATAGAATCACAAGGTTTGTGTAGTAACAATTTAGTTCAACCGAAATTCCCCATCTTTGCTTCTTAGACTACTGAGCAAACATGAAACTATTAAATTCTCCAAAAATCTATGTAATCTGAGATCATGAACATGATTTCCATTTCTATGTAATTTCTGATTTCAGTCTGAACATATACTAAGAATCAAGTGAACCTCAGAGTCCATCTGCATTATTTTTGTAATCCTGCAGCTGTTGTGAGGCAGAACACATGACCAAATGTAGGACTCACTTGTCCCACTACTAAGGTACCCTATCCCACTAGACAGGGTTGCATTTTGACATTTGTATGCCATCATTTAAGAGATTGATTCTCTTTCCTGCAGTGGAATATTCACCTTGTCGTCAGCTCAGTCTTCACTACATAGGAGAAACAAAGGTAATCACCCAAAGAGATGTATAATGTGGAACTTTTACTTTTTTTAATGTTTTGAACATAAACTGTAGTTTCAAGGCTATCCATACATGTGAAGAATGAAATAGGAGAAAGGCAGAGCCCTTTACCATGGTAATTTGAGAGTATGTTTTTAACTTTCTCAAATACTAGCATTTGCCTTAGGATTTGTGCTTATTATGAGCTTGATATAGCTGTCAATGAACTGATCCAAAACAACTATCTTTCCCATACTAGTTCCTCTAAGCCATGTAATCTCTCTGGAGGACAAGTCCCTTTTTTTTTTTTTTTTTAGTGCGTTTTTTTTTTTTTTTTTTTCCTTCCAGCACTGTCAATTCCCCCAACAAGTTGCTTGCTACCACATTTTTTAATTTCCTAGTCTTTTAGTGGCTGAAGAAATTCAGCAATGCCCTCTGAGGACTTAGACAAACATGTCACTTCTTTGCGAAACATCCTCTGATTTTGTCAGTTGCATGAGCTAATGCCAGTGAAACTCCAATGCTTTGGAACAAAATCCAGGGGCACCTTGAGGGTTTTATTTTTTATTTTTTTGCAAAGTTCAAGATGATTAATTATATGGGACTCAAGATATGTAAAAGTTATCCAAGTTTTCACCATTAATCACATAAATGAACAGAAAATAATTAGTTCGTAGTGACTTTCTGGCTTATTATAATCAGCCAAACTCAAATCGACTTAGCCCGGAGAGCCAAATATAGCAAGGAAAAAACCTTGAGGCATTTTTTCGCTATGTGTTGCCTGTTATCACACAGTGAGGTTTCTGTTCAAATGATGTGCCTTATTAAGGCAGGCGAAACCCATTTAAACAATGTATCAGAAATGCAGACAAGCTGCAGAAAAATACATGTATAAAGGGTATATTTTTCTTGAAATTTATTGATGGCTAAGCCTGCAAAAACTTTAGTAAATGTGTTTTCTAAAGCACTGATGATATATTTTTCTAGAAATATCATTTTTTGTCAATTTTTTGTTATTTTACAGTCATCCCTTTCTCTCTTCTTGCTTCCCCTTCTAATGGACTTGAAGAACAGCAATTATTCCTTTTTATTTTATTGGTTTAAACGATGCACTTATTAGAATAAATGTTATCATTACCCTTTTTATTTTATGATTATTAATTTTTTATTTGATTGCCAATACTTTTACTGTAGGCTTAAAGTCTTGAATATTACATATGATGGAAAAATTATAAAATGAGATGGCTTGGATATGATTCTTTCTGTTTTTAATAAATACAACTTTAATAGTCCTCTAAAGGTAGGTATCCTAAGTTATGTTTAAATTGCCAGTTGTTCTGTCATCTATGGGAATTTGAGACCTCACTACCTTTGGCATTTCGACTGTATGCATGAAATCAAGTAGTACTAGAAGTTCGTATCTGAAAGTTAGGACATGAGACTGTTGGCAGAATGCTGAGACAAAGATCCTGTCAGGTGAATTTCACAGACTGTACACTTCAGCAAATCAAGTGATAAATGTAGGATTACGTGGGAGAGTTGTCTCTGTCACACGTAACCAGGACTGCAATATTGAGTCAGGAAAAGTGCATAATGGGGTACAACTAAGACAGAATCCCAGGACTTTATGGAACAACTTATCTTTAGTGCTGTCTCTAGGCATATCCAGGATAAGAGGGTCATTAGGAGCAGTCAGCATGGCAGTATTGGAGCCAGTGCTGTTCAGTGCATTCATCAATGACCTGAATGTGAGATTAGAGAGCACTATCAGCAAGTCTGCTGACGACACAAAATTGGAAGGATTGGTTGACACCCCAGAAGGCTGTGTTGTCATTCAGAGAGGCCTAGAGAGGCTGGAGGGCTGGACGGGGAGAAATCTTACGAAGTTCAACGCGGGCAAGTGTAGAGTTTTGCGTTTGGGAAAGAACAATCCCATGTGCCAGTACAGGTTGGGGACCGACCTGCTGGAGAGCAGTGTAGGAGAAAGGGACCTGAGGTTTCTAGTGGGCAGCAGGATGGCCATGAGCCAGCAATGTGCCCTCGTGGCCAAGAAGGCCAATGGCATCCTGGGATGGGTTAGAAGGGATGTGATTAGTAGATTGAGGGAGGTCCTCCTGCCCCTCTGCTCTGCCCTGGTGAGGCCACATCTGGAATTTTGTGTCCAGTTCTGGGCCCCTCAGCTCAAGAGAGACAGGGAACTGCTGGAGAGAGTCCAGTGCAGCCACAGAGATGCTGAAGGGAGTGGAACATCTCCCTTAGGAGGAAAGGCTGAAGGAGCTGGACCTCTTTATCTTGGAGAAAAGGCGGATGAGGGGTGACCTCATTAATGTTTATAAATATGTCAAGGAGGAGTGTCAGGAGGATGGAGCCAGGCTCTTTTCAATGATATCCAATGACAGGAGAAGAGGCAATGGGTGCAAGCTGGAGCATAGGAGATTCCATAGAAACATTAGAAAAAACTTTTTCTCTGTATGAGTGACAGAGGACTGGAACAAGCTGCTCAGAGAGGTTGTGGCATCTCCTTCTGTGGAGGCATCGAAAGCCCACCTGTACGCGTTCCTGTGTGACCTACTGTAGGTGATCCTGCTCCGGCGGAGGGGTTGGACTAGATGGTCTTTTGAGGTCACTTGCAACCCCTAACATTCTGTGATTCTGTGGTTCTGTGGTTCTGTGATTCTGTGATTGTGATACTTTTTCTGCGAGCAGTAGTTAAGAGGCAAGTCTCATAAAATTACCATGCACTCTTGACAGTTTTTTGCCCTGTAATTTCATTCTGGTGATGCAGCAAACAAAACTCCTCTGTTTTGAAAGCTCCTTGGAACTACAGAATGTAACCTGGTCAGTTCAAACTAAGAACTCTCTCTAAAGGCAGCATAGCTCAAAGGTAGAGATGAGATCCAGCCACAGTCCTAAGCAAAAGAAGTAAAGTCATTGCACAGTCTTCAGCCATACAGAATGATGACACAGTGGAGGAGTGGAAGTGGGAAGAAGCTTCAACTTCACCTTCTACATAAAATTTGCAAATATGAACTTTGCAGCAACTGTTTAACCTGTGCACTATTACAGAAAGAAGCTTGTAAATGAGATCATTAGATGACTCCGCCTCCTTAAAGGTATCCTCCTGTGTTTGAAAAGCCTTTCTTTTTATTCCTGTACTGTGTAGAGGAGCTGCAAGTTGTTTCAGCACAGAGTGTAAAACAAAGAGCAAAGAGGTACCAAAACAATGAGATGAATAAGTAGCACTTTTGCAGCCACCTGAGAAGAGCTGAAGACAGAATATTAAGTCTTATCCTTCCTTACTTTCATTTTGATACTTTCATCCTTTTCAGTCTCATCATACTTTTACTCAAAAATCAATGCTCAATGTTTTAAAATTACCACTTCTAGAAAGATGTCATCATGTGCATAAAAGCCTAATTTTATCATGCTCATCCAGAAAATAAAAAATATGCCTCTTAATTTGGATGATTTTTTCCCATTTCAGGGAGTTGGATTCAGATCTCTGCACAAACTTTTATGAGGAGAATAAATACACAAACACCGCAGGAACTGGAAACAGCATCCAAGTCACAGAACATAAGAACATAAGACAGCATGTGTTTGAGAAGGTGGATGCTTAGAAGAAAAGAATATGTGAGATAAAGAACAGTAAACCTCTGGAGACACTCAGTGCCATTCCAACAACTGTGAGATTTACAGATCTCTGGAAATGGAAGTTGCAGCTAGCCTTTCATAGACACTAAGTAATGAAAGAGTCATGACTGAATGCAGAGCCCTCACTGACTTTGTATTCCCACCAGGAAACAGGTATAACAGAACATCGAGTCTTATATTCTTTTTTTTTCCTTCCTTATTTCTTAGTTCTCTGTTAAACCAGGTGCTAAAGATTACAAAACCACATCCAAACCAAGAATGGCTTAATTTCCTAAAACAGGGAAGCATAACCATTTCTGAGTGAGACATTTCAATCTGAAATCTATAATCCAGTTCCTGCTAATTCCTCAATTCATGTTTTAACATCTTAATACGCTTTGGAACTCTCCAGGTATAGGAGCAGACTGAGAATTACAAGATGTAAATTAATATTTTGAGCTCTACTAGTAGGTAACCTTGACTTGATCATTTTGCCTTTCCACTTTTCTACCCATGTTTTGTCTGTTCATGCAAAACTCTTCCTAGAAATGCCAGCCTGTTATTATATTTTCACAGTCCCTAGTACAAAAGCAACTAGAAAACAGCTGGAGCCTCTAGCCACAAATAATGTAAATAATAATAGATTTATTTTTCTCTGAACGGCAATACACATGCATCAAACAGGGTCATAACATAAAGATTTGTAATAAAATAATAATAAAAAATTGAAATACTGTCGCTAATAAAATATGTCTTAAAATTTTCTATTTTATAGTACATGTGTATACATGTCGGTGAATGTGTGCATGTGTGTCTCAAACACAGCAGAACAAAATTAAAATTTGCGTATTATATCAAAACGAGTGCAATCACAATAACTGTTTACTTCTAGGCATTTTTTTTTTTTTAAATGAACTTTCCCTGAGGACACTCCTACAATTGAGAACTTATTTATTATAAGTAACAAAAGGAACTTTGATTGTTCCAGCTTTGGCAAAGAAATACACTCTGATAGGCATACAGTATCACAGATGAAATAAAACCACAAGTAAGTAATTAAAATCTTTGGAATATAAGGATGAAAATCTCCACTGACATTTTTCTGCAGAATTTAATGTAGTTATGGAAGAGAATTGGGACCTCAGTGTAAGGGAGCTCAGGAATATCTGACCTTATTTTCCAGCTTCTCTAGATGATTTTAATTCCTTCCATCTTAGATAAAAAGAAGTCTAATATGAAATTTCAATCTACCTGGGTTGGAAGATAGAAAGTATAGGAACATAAATGATATTAAAAAAAAGATAATTTGTTTGTTTGTTTTCATATTTTTACATATGGTGGGAAGTAAAGGAACAGCTTCATACAGCAATATTCCACAGAGGCAGCCTACATTAGGCACAAGAGCATCCATTTTTCTAGATGAAGGCACACAAGCAAGTTACCCTGAAATAAAAAGCTCCTACACACTAATTTAATAATAGTTATTTATGATTTCACCTAATTGAGACTTAATTTTTTTGTACATTGCTAACCTGTAGTGGAAAAAGATAATCTATTTTACATATAGAAGTGAGATAAGGAGAAAGTATTGTAGCATGCTGTACCTTTAAGCAGTACAAAGTGTGGAAATAACACTCTATTAAGCACTTGATTGTACATTACACCACTGTAAAAAAAAGAAGTTCTTTTTCATAGTATTGATAAAATGCACTTACAGTTTAAAAACATTTTTAAATTTTGTGCTTTTTAAAAAAAAAATTGTGATTACTCTGTGTATGAGGATTCATGTCTTGAGAATTCATAGACTACTAATAGTTAACAGCTTACTTCTGATAAAGGACTCTTCAGATGTCTTTTATTCTCCGTTGTAAGAATCACAGATGATTTTGTTCTTTTTCCACCCATGGAAGTAAAATGTTATGGAATGGAAGATAGCTGTGGAGAACTTGATAGTCATTCCAGCATGACAAAACTTAAAAACTCTCATGAGAAGTAATAGAAATTCCTCCCTGTCTTGATTATCTACTCTGGGGCATAGTAGTGCAACTATTATTTTTCTGGTATAAAATTTGGAGTTTGCATGCAAAGAGTTTTTGATGATTTTGTTTTGTATTGTTTGCTTTTATTCCTTACTTCAAAAATCTGCCAGCTTTAAGTTGAAAATCTTTTCGCTTCAGTTAATAGAAGCCAAACAACTGAGGCCCTTTTGCACACACTGGGGAAATGCCTGTGCATCAGTATCAAATTTGGCAGGACATCGCTGCAGTTTCAGAAGCATTGCTGGAGGAGGATGATTCAGCTGTTGATTGGGAAATATTTCCCTTCTCTCAGCAAAGCGTAAGGAAAAGCTAGGAAGTACTTTTGGGAAGAAGACTTAACTGTGTCAGGGATGATATTTCTAGCAAATAAAATGCAGGTAATGTAACAGCTCCATCAGCAAAATGGAGTAGGTGGCAGAAGGCCTGGGTGTTGCAATGAGTTTATGTTCAAAATTACAAAAGTGTTAGCAGGGCTTATTTGCAGTACTTTGTTGTGAAGGGAGCATCAGCAGTCGATGTGAAATTATATGAAAATGTATGTGAGAATTTTTAGTAAATTCTTCGGGGCATTTGCCCAAGTTTAGTCACAGCTCAGAATCTTTACTCCCGCCTTATTAGTTTAAAGCTATGATGGAAACTCAAAGTGACAGTGCTGTCAACACACTGAGACATAACGCCACAGAGCACTGTGCTTCCAGGCCAGCAAACAAAACATCAGCTTCCAAACGAAAAGACATTGAAATAGGGGAAAAAATCAACTATACGTTATGTATCATTGCCACATCATGTTGTAAAGTATTACAGCATGTTTACTAAGGAATGCTGGGGCAGGAGTGCATGTGTAGGGTGTTTCTCTTCATAGTAGTGTCATAATCAGGAGTCTAATTTATTTATCTCTCATCTGCATGATGATAGAGTTGAGCAGTGGTTGTAGTCAGCTATTATTCTGAATGTTTGATTAAAATGAAGAAAAGAACTTCCTCCTCTCTTTCATCCACACACAAAAAGTGATAAAACCATAAAGACTTAGTGTGTAGTTCTTACATACAGCAGTACGCAAGGCAAGATGAAAAGGCTTTGAAATTATATTTAATGCCATAGCATCTCTGTTCCTTCATAAAAACTCCATTAAACTCAACAACTGAGAGGATACAAAGAAGTTTGGTCTCCTTTCTACACAAATTCAGACACCTCACACCTTCCTCGGGCTACTATCAGGCATTAATGTATAGATTTCCTTGCAGAGGAAGCAGCACCTTCAGCCGTACTTCTTCATGTGAAACCTCTGGAGGGAGCTGCAAAAAGATTGAACGGGGCCGTGGAAAACATCATATTTCCTCCCTCCACCTGCTCCAGTGAAGACTGCACAGCAGCCTCCATGCTTAGAGTCAGAGATGTTGATGGGAAGAGGATGTAGACCGGCAAAGAAACAGCTCAGAATAAGCACAGCTCATCCAACTTCATGGTTGTGGCCAAATGCTGTGGCCTATAGATTTTACAGAGGCACACTTCCCGTGGACAACAACAGTAAAGCTGCATGAGTCAAGTAAGAGAAAGCTGGAGAATGGAACATATATTATTAATATATATGATAGATATCACACACAGAATCACACAGAATGGTAGGGACTGGAAAGGACCTCTGAAGCTCATCTAGTCCAACACTCTTATCAAAGCATATAATTTGATTAGAATCACAGAATCATAGAATATTAGGGGTTGGAAGAGACCGCTAGAGACAATCTACTCCAAACCCTCCTGATAGAGCAGGATCCCCTAGAGCAGTCACATGGGAACACACGTGGGCAGATTTTGAAAGTCTCCAGAGAAGGAGACTCCACAACTTCCCTGGGCAGCCTGTGTCAGTGCTTCGTCATCCTCATACTACAAAAATTTCTCCTCGTGTTGAGGTTCAACTTCCTATGTTCTTGCTTAAACCCATTATTCCTTGTTCTATTACTGGGCACCACTGAGAAGAGATTGTCTCCTTCCCCTTGACACCCACCCCTCAGATATTTGTATATGTTAATAAGGTCTCCTCCCAGCCGTCTCCTTTCAAGGCTAAACAGCCCCAGTTCTCTCAGTCTCTCTTCACAGAAGAGACTTGTAACTCTCCATTGGACTCTCTCCAGCAGATCCCTGTCTATCTTGAACTGAGGAGCCCAAGACTGGACACAGTATTTCAGATGTGGTCTCACCAGGGGGACAAGAACTTCCCTAGACCTGCTGGACACAATTTTCTTAATGCCCTCCAGGATCCCGTTGGCCCTCTTGGCCACAAGGACACGTTGCTGTCCCATGGACAACTCACTGTCCACTAGGACTCCAAGGTCTTTCTTCACGGGGCTGCTTTCCAGCAGGACAACGCCTAATCTGTACTGGTGCCTGGTGTTATTCCTCCTCAGATACAGGACTCTGCACTTGTCCTTATTGAACTTCATGAGGTTCCCCTTTGCCTGGCTTTCCAGCTTGTCCAGTTTAGTGGGATGGCACCACAGACTTCCTGTGTCTCAGCCAGGACATCCAGTTTTATATCATCAGCAAACTTGCTGAGGGTGCACGCTGTTCTCTTGTCCAGGTCATTGATGAGGATATTGAACAAAACTGGACCCAGTACTCATCTTTGGGGAACACCACTGGCCACAGGCCTCCAACTTGACTCTGTGTCGCTGATCACAACCCTCTGAACTCTATTGCTGAACCAGCTCGCAATTGACTTCACAGTCCAATCATCTATCCTACATTTTATGAGTTTATCTACAAGGATGTTAGGGGGCACAATGTCAAAATCTTTACTGAAGTCAAGGAATATGACATCCACTGGTCTCCCTTCATCAACTCATTCGGTCACACCTTCGCAGAAGGATATCAGATTAGTCAGGCATGATTTCCCCTTGATAAATCCATGCTGGCTATTCCTGAAAACTTTCCTTTCTTCCAATTGATTAGAGAATGACAGTGGATCAAAATAATCTCAGTGACATAAATACATGAAGAGAGCAGTTTTTCTTCAAGATCTACATGGGTTCTAAAAGATGTCCCCAGAATCTCTTGATACAGGAAGACTCGTTGGCTTGTTTGAGGGAAGAGATGAGGCCTAGGAGCCAATTCCCTGGAAACAGAAACAAATAAAGGAAAATTTTCCATTAATTTTCCAAAAGAACAAACATACTCTTATGAAACTCTCACCAGTTTTACATCCACTCACACACACACACAATCTTGAATGAGAATTTAAAATTACACAGTTTTCTTGTTACTGCCAATATGTGACTATTGTTGCTATTATTAATAACTAGTTGTTTTTAATAACAAGAATAATGTTTTGCAACAAGGGTCTTGAAAAAAGACTGAGATACTAAAGTGCCAAGAGTTTAAAAAAAAAAAACAAAAAACCCAACAAAAACACAAAGGAGGAGACCCCAGTTAAAGAGCTTTAAGTCTAAATAGAAGTGCTGTTCTGGCTATATTGGGAGAATTACAGCCACAGTCTAGGTTGTCATACAAAGCATTAAACATACCAAGTCTCTGGTCTAACAGCAGCATGAATATGTGACATCTGCAGTCTCCTGGTAAGATGCCAAAAGGAAAAGTGGAGCATTTTCTTTGTTTCCTGCACGATCTCCCTCAATGACATAAAGCAATAAAACCACTTTGTTAGCATCACTGCATCTGCTACAAGCATCTTTCAGCAGTCATGTCAACAAGGTGATGTGATCTTTTGCTACCTTCCTCTGACAAAAATACACTAACCAACAGCAGAGATTAAGTTTCAGAGATTTGATGATGAGCACATTCTAAAAACTCTAACTTTTTCTTCCTTTGAAGAAAGAAAAAGAAGCAATACACCAGGAAAACAAATAGCACTGAGATCCTACTGAAATTGTCCTATGAGGGTTCTCCCCTAATCCTTTTTGCTGTTTACTAGTAACTGAAGTATGAAAAATTCTACAGATGCAGCTTAGATACACAAACTGAATAGTCTGTTTTCTTAAAAAAAATAAATGTTCTGCTGTATACTTTCTAAGAGAAAACATAACCAAACAGCATCATCTCAGATAGTTTTCCAAAACTGAGACATTTTTTTTTTGCTCTGAAGTAGTTACAAAGACTTGATGAGTTTGCATACTTCAGTGATGAATGAGGGTTTGTAGACCATCATCAACTCAATTGCTATAGTGTCAGGGACTATTTGCCGTAGTTTGTGATCAGAACATTCAGCTATGTTATGTGACGCAAGATTTTTGCTTGTAATAGCACGTTGCACTTTTCCTGCTTCCATGTTTTATGTTCTTTCTGCAATTTTCCACAGCTGACTGGTTAAACATAAAGGAAACAGCTTTAGGTCTGAACTGCACTGTGAAACCGAAGTCTGAAAAAGCTGAATTTTACCTCTGAGCTTTCTTGGTGCTTCTTTGTTCATAGTTCCAGCTGAAATTGTAATTTGAGAAACAAAATTTTCTACAAATTCTATCACCTCTCTTATTCCAGAGCTCATCTTAGATCTTGCCTATAGACCTTTATGCTAGATATTCAGGTAGCATCAATTAGCATTGATAAGATATCCTCAAAGTTTCACTGGCTCACACAGATTGAGGATATGTTTTTTTTATTGTGGCCAAGGATTTATCAGTATGTTAGGAAGGAATTCACTTCATTAAAGCACAAACCACTGAAAATCAGACATTTAAAATTGCAAGCTAGGGTCGCTTTGTGGAGATGCTGCCATTTTCAAGAAGGAACTGAAATATTTTGAAGTGATTTGGCATTTGGAAATGGACCTACCTCTCACAATTGTCTGAGGAGGAAGACTAAACTGCCAGCTTAGACTCAGCACTGGATTTTCAGGATGATATAACTTAATTAATAAATCCTATTCATTCCATTTAGAAGGATTCACAGAAGCGTAAACAATTTTATTTTTCTTTTCTTCCACATTAAACACAAGACATGTTAGCACCTCTAGTGCTTTAGGAGAAAATTATATCTTTGAAAGAGAGGATGCAAAGTCTTTGAACAACTTGCATCTCACAGAAGAGAGAAGTTGAGCTCAAAAGCCCTGCTGATGTCCTGCAATCCTGCAGTAGCACAGTATTTGTTAGCTGATGTAAAGAAGGGACTTCATTCCACATTGGAATGGAGAGGAGAAATAAGTCTGAAGTGTCTGCTAAACTGACTCGAGGGAAAATTCCTATTAGCAGGATATAAACCCAAGAAGTCTAGTTGTATTATAAAACCAGGGCACTGCAACCTGTTCCAGAGGCACTGTTTGTGCCTAGAGCTCACAAAGCAGTGAGGCCTTATTCTTTATTGTGGCATCATTGTTGTAAGGCACATAAGAAGTAAATGCAATAAAAACACCACAAAAGGCAGAAGAATAATGCCTGTCTTAAAACTCAACAGATTAATAATGTAAGGAGTGATTTCAGGAACGGAAATTAGGCTGTTAAAGCAAAATACAGCAAGTTCTGACGCATAAAATACTCCCCGTGATGCCCATGCTTTTTTTTCCCTTGAGTAGGGGCTGTTGGACTCAGACTCTGAGTGAATACTGGCAGTTTGTTCCACATAGATGGCAAGGTTTAGAAGGCAAAACAATCATCTATAAGGATAAGGAGTGGAGGAAAGAATAATGATACTCTGGTTCCTCAATCCCCAGTTCAAACCTGGATCCCTGGTAGTTAAAAAGTGGGAGGACAAAATGAAGGACAAACAGACAGGAATAACATGGAATCTGTGGCAACGTGTGAAAGGATTGCAGACTGCATGCCATTTAAGTATAAGATACTGGTTTTGTGAATCTTGAACAGCTTCTGCTGTTTCTCTAGCTGCCTCAGCTAGAATAACAGCATTACTCTAGGGTAGAACCAGGTCTAGACTAGAAGAACTTTAGAAGGCTTAGTAAATCCTAAAGCAAAAAAAGACTCTTTTTCATGCAGTCACTCCAAAGGTGATTACCCTTACACTGTAGAACTGAGAGCTCATTTTCCTCATGAAAGCCCTTTCATCATGATTATTAAGTGCTGAATGTAGTTCATCTCGCTTCTTAGCAAGGTTTACTGGTTTAGGCTCAGCATTTTATTAGCATAGCTATGTGGCCTGCTGACTGGAGCAATACTGTGTCTGGACAGTTCAGCATGTGCCCTGCTCCATAAACAGGAAAGTTTCCAAATGCAGAAATCACGTTAGTTGTATATTAGCTACAAATATGCTGGTTCGGATCTGGCTGTAAATAGATAGCTCAAGGTAACATGCTAAGCCAAAGCTGAGAACTGTCTTCCTCCTCTCCATGTCCAGCCCTAGGCTATACTCTGATCTGTTGGTAGGTTATGCATATTCATGTTTTCATAGCCTCAGGAACCAGGACCTTCTACAAAGCCTGAGACATAAACATTAAGTCTTCTCTTGGTGGAAAGTAACATAAAGAAATAGAGTAAAAAGGCAGGCCATATGCTAAGAAGAAGAGGAAGAAAAGGGAGGCACTGGGACATCTCTCAAGGACCTCCAGTGAGCTTGAAATCTGTTTCTTCTGCAGAACTTCTTGCCTGTAGATACGCTGTTTGCCTTTTGAAGGATGAATTCTCCCTCCAGCACAGAAAGCCTGGTGGTATAGGGCAGGTATGACTTTGTCTTCTCCTTGCAGCACCTTTATTCCATCCATGCTCTACTGAGGCTATGCTCCCATAAGCCTGTGAAACTACCATACTAGGAAATTGCTCGAGGATCCTCAAAGGGCCTTACTTCTGTTAAAAGCATCTCCCACGAGCATGTGATGAAGTATCATGTATAAAGACTTAAGATCACCACATGTGTAGCCCCACAGTCTTAATGTAATTTGAAATCCAATTTTCCAGCTGGATTTGCCTCCCTTCTTCTCTTCTCCACAGAGATTTATTCTTTCCTTCAGAGTTTTCACAGTAATGTAACAGCATAAAGCACAACATGGTGGATTCGTTATCTGAGCCACCAACACAAATTTCATCCATCAAAACACCAGCTACAGATTACAAGACCTATCTTCATAAATTACATTGGAAATCTTAATGAAGGTGTCACTCATCACTACTATTATTATGACGATACAACAGGAGCTGTGTATACTTTAAAAATTAAAGTATATAGTCCTCTCCATAACAAAGTCTCCCAGTATATAGACTATAACATGCAAACAGAAAATTATTAATCAAACCTTTCCAAACCAAGGTGAAAAGATTCCTTTTTTTCTTTCAATACATTACTTTGATAAAAAGAGAATTTTCAGAACACCCATTTTTGATTACGAAAGCTTTGCAAGCATATGCGTACAGATACAAGCAGGCAGCAGGGATATTTGACATCACAACCATCTTTTCAGTTTAATTTCTGTACCAAAAAGGAGGGTAAAATCCTAAATGTCTTCTTCAGATCCTGACCAGATCTTCATGACGCTTGCCATGAGCCTTTCAGCCAGAGCTTCTGAATTTCTTGGTAAATTTCTTGGTAAATCTTTTAAAATAGGACTGATTCTCTGATGGAAAAACTTATGGATATGATAATGAGGTATGATGGAAACAGTGCCTTCAGTGACTTCATTTCGCTCTCATTAGAGAAGATCTAAATCCTATAGATAACAGAGCTAACTCATAAACTAACATCAGCTTTATAGCTCCTATGCAGCAAAAACGCTCTGGCAGCTCTCGTGCAACACTAGGATCTGGCAGAAGAAGTGCTGAAAGAATTTTCTTTAAAGCAGAAACAATCTCTAGCTTTTATTCTTAGGCCTGCAGTTTCTCTAGCAGATTATTCACACAACTGCCCAGTACTGTTGCACAGAGCATAATTCACTCATCCTAAAAACTATAAAGAAATACAGCTGAGGAAAATTGACAGATACATGTAAAAAACTCCAATGTCTATGATACAAATCTACTTATTTTTGTTGACTTCACTTTGGGTTTTTTGATGGGACAGTCCTCCAGACAACTGTTCTTTCTACTCTTTTTTTTTCATTTAATACCTAACACAATCCAGTTGAAACCTTGTGCGAGTATTTTGTGAACCAAAGCAAAATCACAGAATCATAGAATAATAGAATCATAGAATCATAGAATCATAGAATTATAAAATCATAGAACAATTCAGGTTGGAAAAGGCCCTTGGGATCATCGAGCCCAACCATTAACCCTACACTACAAGTTCATACTGCAATTCCACACAGGCAGATACATGCAAAATAAAACTGTCAGACTCCTCTCCTGAAAAAAATTGGAAAAATCCTAATCCTGCAAAGTCAGAGAAGTGATTTTAGAGAGACTGTAAGTAGCCTGAAACTGAAAGAAGTTGACCTGCACAGTTACTTTCTGTTACAGAGAATTGTTGTTATGTATAGAAACAAAAACCTCCCAGAGTAGATTAAGGAAGTCACTGTTTTTATTCATTTTAGGGATCAAAGGACTCAAGAATGGGGGAATTCTGTTTTCTCTCTTGAATGCTGCCATCTTCCTAGGCCTCAGGGATGTTGTTCACAGGGATAACCAAAGTCTGCATTAAATGACTCAGACAACACATCTCATTTACATGCTCCAAACCAAAAAGGCTCAACACTGTAATTTCCTCCCTCTAAGCATCATGATGTTATGATTCTAGTATGGTACTGAATGCTGGATGTGGAAAGAGTTAATACTGGTTCCTGAAGGAAATAAGTAGCTATGTTACTAATGTGAGAGACTGAAACAGTCTTTATTCTCCTGCTGACCCCGCACCGCCAGCTGCAAGCCTTCCGCAGGCACAGGTTATTACATGGCACTTGAGGAATGATGTAGCTCCCCTCCATTATTCTGATGAGTTTTTTTGTATTTTCTTTTTTTTCCAAGAGCACTGTATCTTTTCCTGGGAACAAGTCACCAGGAGGGAGCTTTTTAATCTGTCACTCAGGGACTCATATAAGCAAGTACCTGTATAACAGGGTTTGTGGGATCTGGGGAAGATTGAGTTCTTTAGTCAAGACTTGAAGGTGTGACCTCCTGATTTAGAAGACAGAGTGCTACTTCTGGAGTTTACCACTTCCACCATCCTCCCCATCTGTTTTTGTCAAGCTCAAGAATTGTGCTGCCAGTGG
The DNA here is from genome assembly GCF_000703405.1 of Apaloderma vittatum. NCBI lineage: Eukaryota > Metazoa > Chordata > Aves > Trogoniformes > Trogonidae > Apaloderma > Apaloderma vittatum. The sequence goes on from NW_009718586.1 coordinate 85,506, forward strand.
AAAAGTCTGCAGTTCTTAATGAAATCAGAAGTGCTGGGAATTAAATCTGTGGTTTCTGAAAGATGATCAGCATGCTGGTTTAACTCCTTTTTCATTCCTTTTCAGATTTAGATCTCTCACTATTAAAAATTTCCAGACACATGCTTTTTTTTTCTTTTTGCAGTGAATGCATAGTATTTATTTACAAGGATTATCATTAGCATTCCAAGATTTTTTTTAATTACTTTTCTTTTTTATAATGTCAGATGGAAGCATAAACCAGACAAGGAGACAGATGTATAGCTCTGGAAAAAACTCAGTAAACCACATACGAGAACAGTAGAGCAAAGATACAACGCTGGAGTAAATCTGAAAACAGACCTATCACAATCAGTGAATCAAATTTTCAGCTGAGGAAGACCGGTTTCACTCCACAGCAAAGGATTCACTGTTCAATTTACTTCTCTGTTTGCCTCCAGTTGAAATAAGAATCTGAAATCTGGAAGGTCCAGATTTTGGAGCCGAGAATATGAAGAGTCATGCCCTCAACAGACGTATACCTGTTCACAGAACCTTCTGATCACCCTTTTTATTTTTTTGGGCTTTTTTTTTTTCTTTGTTTAGTTTGTCCTATTTGGTTTTTGTTTGTTTATTTTTTAATCAATACAATATAAATCATAGCAGACCTGTATCCAGCACCGAGGAGCAGGAGTTGTCCTGTGAACAGAGCATGGGACAGGAGATTAAGTTTGTCTTCCCATCTTTCATAATCATTCTCTGCGTGGCTTCAGGCAACTAATATTCCTATAATTCAGTTTCTCCATCTCCAAAATAATAAATAATCCTGAGCATCTTTGTAAGATTTATTGCTCTTAAGATTTATTGTGAATCAGTTGTTTGGGTGTTATTATTGTCCTCATTATTGTTAATACTTATTACTATTATTATTGCTATTATTATGCTTCTGCACTGGTGAGAACAGCTTAAAGTATATACCACTGTGCTGGGATCTGCAAGTTGCAATGGAAAAACTAGCCTGAAAAATAACCTTGCCACTAACAAGGTAAAAATGAGAGCACCAAGCAACTCGATAGTCTGCTTCACTGATAACAAGGCTTTCAAATACCCTGAGCCAGATTCTGTTCTCAGCGAGATGAGTGTAAATCTGAGAGGTCCTGCTGAGGTCTGCAGGACTATAGGGAAATTACTGAAAATCAGAATTTGGCCCAGCGGTACTTAAAGTAAACGTGCTCACTCTAAAGGGCCTGATTCACGTTGGTGCTCAGTGTGCTACCAGAGAAGGAAAAACAACAGAGACACACACATGCTAATTAAAGATGTGACTTGGTGGCTAGATTAAATAACACCTCTGGAAAAAGAGGGAGCTGCCAGATATAAAAGCAGAAAGCTCCTCAATTAAGTATCTCAAAGGGATGTTGCTGATCTAATTTTTCACACTTTCTAAAGGCAGGACTGATAGCCTTCTTTTTCTGGATGGGATCATGGAAATGCTGACCCACACCTAACCCCAACTGCAGTCTGACTTTTTCTAGATAACAGTTTACCCAGACACTCAGGTGATTATTTCGAGAGCTCTCAACCACTCCTATTTTATCCCTTTTGGGTGAAAATAGAGCAGACAGGGCATATTTGGGGCTGAGGCTACCAGAACAACTCATTTTCAGTTCTTTTTAGATGCAGAGTGAGTATGGAAAACCTAGGTCACAGAGAGGACAGCAGTCAACAGTGCACATGGAAAATACAGGGTTCAAGGTTATACATGCTAAAGCCAGCTCTTGACAGTGCTTTTAATTTCACAGGCAAAATCAGTCTTATTTCCACTGTAATCCAGGCTGTTGACTTACAAAAGAATGGTACTGCCATGGAACATGCAGGAAATTTTTCTTTTGGGTTATAGGAGTCACTGAGAACTAAAAAATACCACATAATTCCTAAGGAAGAAAAGAAACAACACAAAAAAAACCTCCAAAACCCAAACCCTGAAAATAAAATAAAGCTAAGCCTCTCAGCCTGGTTTATCACTGCTGAAGACAGTCTCCCGTGGCTGCTATTCCTACAATAGCTGCTGTGTGGCATTGCTCCCCTTCAGATGAAAAGAAGTAGTGTGCAACGCCAGTGAGTCAACAGCCCTTGCTGTAGCGCATTCCTTGAAGACAGTCCTATTCCCTACCCTCGTAACAAACTGTTCTAATTGTTATGTTGACTATAATGGCTAAAATTGCGATGCTCTGCTGCTGGAAAATTTTTGTCTAGATTTCTGCAAAGCTACAGGGAGCAAAAAAATGCCTTTTATAAATTATTATTTAAGAAAAAAAAAAAAGAAATGCCTTGAAAAATAATCTGCTGGCTATGAAATCTATTATGAAATATATTTCAATTAAGAGGCTACATAATTTACATGCATACGTTTTTCTTCTGTCAAGTTTATATTTTTGTTGTCTTGTCATAATGCCCTGAAGTAAGCACTTCTGAATTTTAAACTTTAACATTTATCTTAGCAATCATGCTGTGAAGATAAATATCCCTTGAGGAAGATACACAATTGGATCTTGTATACTAGTAAGTTAGACTTTGTTCAAGTTATTACTGCAATAGGAAGCATGGGGGTTCAATAACAACAATTAGCATTTAGAGATACACTGTTTATATTCAGTGTATTATACATGCACCAGTTAATTAAAGCCATGCAATGGTTGTGATTCTGAAGCTCAGTTCTGGGATCCTTGGAAACATTTGGATGGCATAAAAGGGTTATAAACCAGTTGTAAAATCTTCATTACAAAATTCTCCCGGTGCTAAACTTTCAGTAGGGGTTTCTTTTTCTCATGTCTTTTTTAGCACAGGGTACACGGAAGCAGTATGGCTGAGAACCGCGATGGTAAAGCAGGGCTTTAGAGCCACAGCAGCAACTCCTGACACAGTTCAGCTTTTCACCAGTTTAAACAGCTCCTGCTCACCTTTGCATGGTCAGCATGAACCAGAAGGGTGAACTGAAAAATTAACTTTTTTTTTTTTTTGTGAACAGGCTAATTTTTAGCTGGCTCTGCCCTCTGATCCAGTATTACTGTGTGGCCATGTGAATACACTTGGCACTAGAATAGCCTAGGGAACAGCTTAAGAAAAGATTTTGGGACAACAGAACGAGGAAGACAGTCACATGAGTGAGTATTCAGGTGTCACACACTTCAGTGTCAGGATCCTAATTAGATTAGGTGTTTAACTTACATTAGAGTGTAGCTGCCTTTAAACCAATTCAAGACTACACTGTTATAAAAAGGGACAACTCTGCTCTGTGCCACAGCACTAGCACTCAGGCGGCCTTGTGGTTGGTCAGCCCTCACTGAAAAAAAACTAAGAAAAAATGATTAAGGAAATTGCTAGTAGTGGCCTGGAGAGGAAGTGTTAATGTACAGCTGGGAATAGAGTAAAATATGTGTGCATGTCTTCTTGATACCCGCATAGATGTAGATTAGCCGAAATTGAGTGTGGAACTGCACCTAGAGACTTGATCTGGACTGGCCTTTTTCACTTTGCTAATCACAGGAAAAATATTTGGCCACTCGACCACAAAATGAGGCACTATATTGTTTTTCTGAATAATAACTAGGAGCCATAAGGACCTCTGAGCCAATGCACCAAGTCCTAGAAATAAAACTGGTTTCCCCACACATACTTCCTGTCATTCTCCAGAAGACTGTCTCTGTTCGGAACAATCTTGATGCTTTTCTCACTTAGGTGGGAACAATCTGTCCCCCTAATGTGGACAGAAAACTTGTGACAAATGAGAAGGTGAGCACTCAACAAGGGAGCAGGAGAGCCAGGATCTGGTCCAAGTTTCTCTTTGCTGGCTGCTCTCCCTCCCAGGTTGCCTGCCAGCCTGCAAGAAGCCACTGTGGTGGTTATTTATTTCTACAGTGAGGACTTGCTCTCAGGCATAGTCTTATTGATTTCAGTGCTGGCTATAGTGCTTGTTTTGTAACCTAAACAACTTATACTCTTCTCTGCCAAGTAGCATGAAAGCTGAGGAGATACTGGGACCATGTAACACTTCAGAGAGTATTACAGCCTCTGTCCTGTTTGTTATTGCTTTTAAACTTCACAAGAGGTGAGGATCCAGGTCTATGATTCTTATGTTTGCCATCGTAAGTTCAAGAACCTTTTCTTTTTTTTTTTTATTTTTTTATTTGGTTTCTTATTTGTTGGGTTGTTTTTTTTAAATTATTATTATTATTTATTTTTATTTTTAATTCTGGCTCCAGACTTCCTACAGAAACAAAACCAGTGTGATCATGGTAATTCTGCCTGACTCTTCCCGTCTTCCTGCCAGACTTTTGCAGCTTTTAGCCAGTTTCAACTGACTGTGGGACATCACAATTTAGATTTAATATCTTAAGTGTTTCACAGAAAAGTGTTGATTTTGGGAGGTATCGATTCCCAAAACAGCTTCTCTATTAAAGGATTTTCAGTGTAGAAAGATGTCCATCAGCTGTCATCAGATGTTATAGCCCAGTAGTCACCAAGAACATAGCTCAGGATCCACTTCTACATACAGTCATCTTCCACTGTTTTGTTGAGACACTTAGGGGCAAAGAGGGCAAGAGGAATGTTCTAGGTTAGTATGGGAACTTTTAGGGTGATGGGATAATTGTAAAAAAATGGGCTTCTGTAGTTTTATTTCTAATGGATGCTGGATTTATTTCCTTTCTTATCCCTGTCGCCTGTTGTCCTGATTGTGACAATCTTGCTTTTATATAATGAATCAAGAGATAGGGCCCCAGTCAGCTGGTTCGATGCACTGGGAGTAACTGTCTGTCGTCAGCGTTTGAAACAGTCTTTCCCTCTCTCCTGCAAGTCTGAGAAAACAGAAAAAGACCTTAAGGCTTGTCAGAACTGTGGTCCATTTCCCTCTGGTGTTCAGAAAGCTGGTAGGTAGAAGTACTTGTGCTAAGACTGTATTTTGCAACTGACCAACTGCTCAGCACAGATTATTCAGGAGAAATTTCCTGAAACCATAAAAGCAAGCAGAAAATAAGCTGCCAGTGAAGTGTATATATACACACATGTTCAGGGACACGAGAGTTGAGATTCCCTTTCGGAAGGTAGGAAAATGCAGCCCTTATCAATTTAGATTGAGAGATCAGGGCAGTCTCAACATCAATTTTTAATTATAAGCATTAGTGGGAATTCTTAAAGAAATTTACTAAAGTACACTTCTTTTAGAGATTTTCTGTGCCAGTCCAGATTTTCTGCTATATCTCTCTTTGTGACATCCCCCAAACAGATTAGGCTGACATTTGTGATCACTGTTACCATTTCTTTAGCTTTATAATATTGTCTCTAATAATCTGAGATCTGAATTTCAGACCAGTGTGCTTTCTATAGTGTCTCATCCCTCCGGGTACAAATGCACAGAGCAGATTCTACCTCCTCACAGGACAGCAGGGCACACGTTATACTACCACCCTACTGTTCCTTATCAGGAGATTTGTCTTGCCCTGAACTCATTCATGCACTGGAGCAGAAAAAAAGAACTAGAAACCCCCCCACACACACATAAAAATAAATAAAAATAGGCTCATATATAGTGTAAATCAAACAAATTTTACTCAGGCCAGTAGAGCTATGTTGATATTCACTAGATGAGGGTTCGGCTTAAAATTTCTAGTGGCAGAAGCAGCCGTGTTTCAGCACTACCTGCAGCTTTCTCAGAGCACCAGTATTTTAAGCATGCAACAAAAACAGCAAACCACAGTGTAGCCATTGCTGCGTTGTAGCTGGTTGCTTATTTTAGAGAGGAAGAAATCTGTTCCTTTCAAAACATAATGGAAAAGATTACTAACCACCAAATATATAGCAGCTGGAGATGGCAGTCTGAATGCAACACACGCATCAAAACACAAACATTTTAACAGGTTCTTGTGCACAATCAAACAAAAAATTGAGAAACTGTATATAGACAGCAGTCCACTTGTTTTATCCATGTTTTCTACTTCCTTTCTACTTCCTCATTTAAGAGTATTAAAAGACAAAACAAAATCTGATGAATGCATAAAAAGAAAAGGATTCATTTTGCAATTGTAACCTAATCGGCTCCAAAACTCTGTGGGTTGTAGGGCACACCACTGAGCTGAAGTCATGTTGACGAAACAGCTTAAAATGACTCACAGTCCACTGTTTCTGGGGAAATTCAGTATTTGGAGAAAGAGGGAAAAAGAGGAGGTGTTTAGGGCTTTTTATCATTCTTCCTCCAAATCAGAAAGAAAGAGCTTCAAATGCTGCAAGCACCCTGTTTGAAAAGGTGATTTCTGAGTGCAGGACTACCTGGGTTTATTTTGTCAGACACGGAAAGTGGCACTGGGTGGGCTGCGTGATCTCAAGACATTTGTACTCTTTCCTTGTGAAACGCTTTGAGTTTTATGATTTCAATCCACTGGTGCAAGCAAAAAGTCTAAGCAAAAATTAAGATATAAAAATAAGTTTTCGATAGGATTTTTAAACCAATCTGAACAAAGCTATTTGCAGGGATATTATTCTCCCTTCAGATTTATCACATGATGTGAAAATTCTACAGAAGGGGTAGCATCCTTTATTGAATTAAGTGGCTATTTAGAGTAATTTCTATAGAGTCCAATTTAATTTCTGTAAACCCTATAGGTTTCAAACCTTTTCCATTCCATAGGATTTCTCCACAGGGACAGTTATTAGTGGCTGCAGGATTTGATTCACAGTAAAGTTGTTTTGTAGAAAGGAAAAATGGCTTCACTATGAAAGATTTCAGTGTAAAGCAGAGTCTGCTTTTGCAGGCAACAGCCCTAGGCTGATGCAACTCCTTCAGCCAAACTCGGGCTGGATATACCCATAGTGATGATATAAAGCTACACAGGGGTTCAGCAACATTTTACCCCAGTGGCATTTTAAGGGTTCAGACCCCGGGTAGTCAATTCCCCCTCCCCACCTTTTTTTTTTTTTACATTTTTTGAGGTAGATTTTCACAGACACCAGCTGAATGAGAAATCAGGCTCCTTGTAGTTAGTAACTCGGGTATAAAAGCAGGTTCTTTCAAGGGGGAAATGGCTCCTTAATCTGCCATTTGGTAGAAGTTGGTGGTTTCTCAGCGCCAAGTTACATCCTATTGATCTACCTGTGATCGTGCAGCTCTTATTGTCCTCCCCATTACCTGACTGCTTGTGAACTATTTGAGGCTGCATTTTACGAGGCAGCAATACACACGGTCTCTGCCAAAGTCAGTTCAAGATGAAGAGGACAAGCACCTGAGCCAGAAGTGATAGTTCCTCCACCCCAGCTCAAATGACTAGCTAGATAGAAAAATCAGATTCACAGTCTCTCTTAAACACTGAATCACACTCTTGTGCCTAAAGTACTTTGCAAGCACATGTTCCCAGTTCACTTCCCAGCACATCGCAGCCCTTTGAATCAATGGCAACGAGAAGCTGCGCGGACCAAGGGTTTCATTTTGCCAGCAGCCTGCAGCATTAAGAGCGTGCAAGTCGTACACACCTTAAGTTTTAACAGTTGCCATGGCGATGAAAGGAGGCATTACAAAATGCACAAGCTGTTGAACATGTTGCCGGAGCTGAGAGGAAGAGCTAAGAATAAACTTTCCGCTAATTCTCCATAACATCGCGCTCCAAGCAGCTGCTGCTCGGCCAGCATCACATCCCAGTCAAGCAGCTCATTAATAAGAGGCAGATTGGAGCAGGAGGGTGTCACCCTGCTAAGAGCTCCTGAGGCCTGGGACCTCATGTCCACACTGCCGATTCCAGTGCAAGGGCTGCAAATGGAGGTTTCTAAAGAAATAAAGGGCTAATTTTATTATAATGATTATTATTGCTATTTAATTCCTCATTTTCGTGGCACTGACAGATAAGATTGCACCAGCTGCCTATGTATGAATAACCCTTTTTTGTTTTAATGCTAACTGCAAAAGTCCCCTCGATGAAGGCTTTAGTGACTGGATGGAACAATAGAAAATGTATCTGCGTGGTCCAGCTGCTGAGAAAAGAGCAGGGATTTTGAAGTGGGGGGACGATGAATGTCACTCTTCATCGTTTTTGTAGCTCTATGTGTGTGCGTTCCTTCCGAGGAGTACAAAAGTGAAAATATGTCAGGAGTCCTGGCTCCTAATACAGGGGCCAAGAAGGCTTCAGGGTTTTTTTGCGAACAGAGTGTTCCTACCTCCCAAAGCGTCCTGTCACACGAACATAGGATCTGAACAAGGCTGAGCAAGCAGATAAAGGCTTCATGTGCTCCCCCAGAAAGCTGGGTGCAGAGGCAGTTTTTCCTTTCATATTTCCCTCAAATGTGTGTCTCCACACTTGCTGGTTTGAGGCAGAATTTTCTTAGCTGCTGTGGGTAGGAAATCTGCTTTTCTGCCTCATAGATACCCACTAGATGGCAACATCCCTCATTCCCTCACTGAGTGCTGCAAGAGCCCGATCCCTCTTGGTGTAGGGTTGTCTATCTGTGTATGGGGGTGGCCGATAAGACACAGGGATCTTGGATGCTATCGTGCACTGAGATTTCCTAAGCACAAAGAAAAAACTGTCAGCAGAATATTCATTAGTAAACTCATCCTAGTTTTGTAAAGAAGTATAACTGTCAACTACAAAGTGTGCATTACCTGTATCTGTTGAGGATTTAGAGAGGTATTTCCTAACACCTGTCCAGAAGTAGTTTCAGGCCTCAACTCAAATAACCCTCTCCATTAAGGATATAAAGAACTACAGTCCCCAGCATAATTTGTTCTCCATACTCCCTGCCCTGTATTCACTCAGACTTTTTCTGCTGCCTTGTCTTTTCTCTCGAGCATTGTTTCAACCTATTTTTTTGATTGGAAGCTTTGTGAGTATGTCTCTGTTTACATATCTGTAAAATGCTCATCACACTTGGAGTATAACACACAGAATAAATAGCAACCTATTCAAGTTTCTGTGTGCAGACAACATAGGCAGGAGTCACCCTCTCAGTCTCAGATCGACATACAGTATGATCTCATGCATGCATACACATACTGAAAGGCAATAGAAATGCACCTAAAAACATCCAGGGAAACAAAACTCTCTGCAGAAACAGCAGACAGAAGAAAGGATGACATGGAACTTACAACAAGAAGAAAAATATTGGATATGCATTTCCACAGAGTCTATAGTGATCCAGCATTAAACTGGATAGTAGAATAACATCACCATCTGATGTGACAGCTTATCATGGAGTAGAAAAGGTCAAATTTCAAGTCTCCTGTGTAGGTCAGTATATGGCACACTTCTCAGAGATATTACCCCAGCCCTGCCACAGGCATCTGGTAGTGGTATCCTGGGTGATGAGGCACCTGTGATTCTATGCAGAGAACCAAGCACTCAGTCTTCTGCCACCCCTAGAGTGGGTCCTGCTTGACAAACTGATAGGCTTTATTCTTCAGGTTTTATCCACCTTCTTAGTTCCAAAGGCAGAATGTATGTGTGTCTTGTGAGAAAATCAGCCTATCAATATGTGTTGAACTTTGTTTGCTTGTTTCTCTTTCATTGGAAATACTTAGTACAGACTGGTTTGAATACTGCAAGTGAAGAACCTTCCTCCAGTATATTTCCTTCAAAATGGGTAAACACGACATTCAAAAGGGGACAAAGGAAGGGAGATTGGGGTAAGGAATGGTCTCCACATAATGATCTCCACATAAACTGAGACTGAGAATAAAAAAGGTGAAAACCCATGAGATTTGACCTGTTGGCTTTTGTCTTCAAGCAAGGTCATACTAGCAAATATGACATGCCCCATCTCCCCACCAAAAAAGCGGGAATGGGGGAAATGAGAGGATGTTCCTTAAACACAGTGAACTATACTGTGACTGGCACAGAAAATTTTGTATCTAGATTGGCTGGAGCACTGTAGTGTAAGGAAGACCATCTACACAATAGATAAAACACAGAGGAAATGTCCACAGGGCAACAAATGCTGGAACTGTGCTTTTTGTAATGGTTAAAGCTAATGTAATAAGAAGGCCCTCAGCTTCAGTAACTGAACCGTAACCCTCTAGTGTAGCTCACTGCAGGGCTTACAAGGAGAAAAAAGACTGGTGATGTCTTATCTTGTGCTGACCATTCCCCTCTTTAATCAGCAGATGCAATCTGTGCCATGGCAAATCATAGTCTTACAGGAGCACAGGACATTTTGGCAATGGATTCAGATCATTTCCCTCAAGCTGTTTAAGAATGGTCACTTAGGACACATGTACACTGAATGGCGAGGCAAATTAACACTGCCACATATTGGTTATCCACACCTACGCCTGAAACGAACGTGTTTCCAATTAAAAGTGAAAGAGACAATTGTTGAAGTCGCTTTGGCAGTGAGAACTCTCCAGCTGCCTCTAGATTCCTGAATAAGTGAAATGTTTGACACAGAAGCATATGTTTTTGGCAACGTTGTTTAATCCATGTTTTAAAGGGAAAATTGAAATTCTACAACGTGTGAAAAAAAAGATCACTGGAACACTTTCTGTTTGGAGTGACAGAGACCATGTCACCCTTCTATTCTTGTTCTCTGTAGACTTTCATTCTGCAAGAACTGCCTTACAAATGAACAGATAGGGAACATGCAGGGTAGGCACATAACAAGAGAATGCAAAGGTAGCTGCTGCCTCACATAACAGAAAGCTCTGCAAAGTACTAGAGAAGGCCTTAGAAGAAGTAATGCAATTTGAATTAAAAAAATCAGTGAAATCTCTCACAAGGTGAAATCACATCTTAAAAAATTTTGTCTTTCTATCCATGGTTAAAACTGAAGAGGTGATGGGTGCAGTGGGAACATGCCCTATAAATATAAGTTGGTGAAGAGCTACAGTTTACATGCATACCACAGCTCTGCTTATGTCTCCTAGCCTAGTGCCCAGATTGTCTCTCACTTTAGCAAACCAGAAACTTGGATAGGACCATCTGAATCACCTAACACTGTTTGCTGGTATCAACATGTAACCTGCAACTGGAAAAGGACCTAGAACACTATGGCTGATGCACATGTGCCTGCAGTGCATTATCAGAGACTGTGATTGTAGAAATCAATACTTGAATAATTTCCATTTTAAAATCTATTTTTACTTTGTTGAAATGAAAACATTTTTACTTCTCTTGTACAGAACAATAATAATGGACAATTGCAATTTCATACCACAAAGAAAAACCCAACTATAATTCAACAAATTATTTTCTCAAAAAGCATCCAATAATGACAAAAAACCCCAATGAACCATACCAAACTATAAGAACTGAGTACATATCAGGTGATTTTGCCAAGTCCTGCTTAAAATAAAGCATTTACTTCCCTTCTTTGTATTCTATTTCTTAGCCAGTCTTTGCCCCATTATAAGGTGTTTTCCTTCATATTCCATGATGGCTTAGTTTCCTTAGCAGTTTTTGGTGAGAGAATTTCTCAAAAGCTTCTTGAAAGTCCTCCTAGATTATGTCAGTCAGTTCGCCTTTATCCAATATTTGTTTGACACTTTCAAAGAACTCTAGTAAATTAAAGAAGCTTGATTTTCCTTTACGCAACACACATTTCTTTGTCTGTAACATGCCATCTTATCTAGGATTTTTTATAATCCTACTTTCAATTATCATTGCAGTCCATTTGCTGAAGTAAGGCTCACTGGTGTGTAATTCCCAGAATCATCCCTAATGTCTTTTTAAAAGACAGATAAAACATCTCCAGTGGATGATGTTAATGAGAGATCGTACATTTCTCTTAGCAGTCTAACCACTTCCGCCTTAAGTTCTCTCAGCATCTGGCCCAAGTGGCTTGTGACCCACACTGGAAACTAGCCAGGACAGAGGGGTTAACACCTCTACCCATGAGAAAGGTGCTTTAAAATATTTAATGTTCAGATACAATGAGAAACTCCACCTCTATGAGTCTTCTGATGTTCACCTTTTTCAAGAGCATAGAGCCCCATGCTGGGAAAATATTGTGGCTTTCATCTGTGGACTGAAAGGGCAGGATTTCTTGCAGTTTTATAGACTACAAAACTGATAGAAGCATTTTGGGCATTTGTATACAAATACACAGCAATTAGAGTGAATGAATGAAGCTCATTCCGTAATTCCACTGAGCGCTATAGTGTCATGTAATCAGTTTATTCTACCTGCAACATAAAATTCTACTTAGTTACACAAGGGTACGCTTTATCAATTATTGATTTATGAACATCTAAGGCTTTCTTCAGTCACCATTTATGCTCTTGATTTTATCATCTCTGCTGTGCTGAGAGTAGTGGCATACAGTGGCATAGTCTATACTACTTAAAATTCCACATACTTCAGTAGATTACCCCATTAACCATTATGTTTTCCAGGCTGTATAGATTAAAGTAATTAAAGTTGTCCTCAAAGACCTAGCTCTTTGATTATGGGATCATTCCACCGCCTGCAGCACATTTGAGGTGATTTGCAGTAATATTGTCTTTGGGAATTCAGTGACCATATTACACTGACAGCAGCGAGAGCTGGTGGTCTTCGCAAAAAAAGCCCACAACAAACCAACACAAAACAACCAAATTTCATCTGAACCCCTTAGAAAATATCTCACAGAGGCATACTGGGGCAAAGCAGCAGTGTTATGGAAGGCTGGATGGCTTTGGGAGATTGGCACTGTCCTGCGTAGCCCCCTAAATCGGCGTTTACTGTCTGAGGCTGTAATGAACTTGCAACTGTGTTCTGATTGGAAGTGACTGAAAGAGAATTTCAGAAGACTGTACATTGGACCGTGTGAAATGGCTTGGATAGCATCAGCAGAAAGAACAGGTGCTTGTATCATACTTACACCAAAGTATCCCACTCTATTCTCAGGATAATAATTTCAGCATCAAGGCCAAGGATAAAATGAGAATGGTGACTAAACTGCTTTCCCCTACCCTAGAGGGGTCTCTTCAGGTCAAATGAAGGCATTTTGGCCTGAAAATATGAGGAAACCTGCATATTTCTGATTATGCTTTATCTTTTCTATGGATAAGAGGGAGGTTTGAGTATGTCAATCCTGCATCTTTCACTGGTATGAAATTTTCTAAAAATTGTGTAAAGGAGGCAAAAAAAATGATGCTGCAGACAGGCTGACTGCTGAGAAGTTTTCAAAACCATTCCCTTTAGAAAGGATTCATCTTATGTATCATATACACTCTCTTTCTCTCTGTACTTTTTTCTTCTTACAAAGGACTGGAAAACAGGATCCTCACTGCTTAAGAGTTAATCTGCTTTGGCTACCTACTCCTCACCTGCAGTCAATATTCTCCCTCTGTGACAACTATAGCTATAAATTTATTTATACGGCAGCGGTGCTCAGGGCCCCCAGTAGGGATCAGCATTTCATTTTTAAGATGCAGCAAAACATGCTATTGTTCTCTGTGACTTTTTTCCTACTAAACAAAGGATGAAAGAATATGAGTAGTTATTCCCATTTTACAGATGGAGAAGTGAAAACCAAAGAGATTAAAAGGCAGATGCAAAAAAGGATTTAGATGATGTACTGACTGCCACTTAGCCTGCATCGCGTACACTCATTACCCTGACTCGTGGCCATCTGCTCTTGGAATGATCTATATATTTCATGGATTCTTAGGTTTTTGACTAAATTTCCCTTGATACATGTATTTCTGCCATAATATAACCTAAATCTGGAGCTGTCCAGCTTCAATATCAAGCCAAAATTCCCATTGGGATTCAAAATCTAAATTTTCTTTGCTTGTCAGTGTGCCTACTGGATTGAACTTCTCCTAAAACCGTGTTGGTAGGCCTTTTTTACACAAGAACCTAAGGGAAATTGGAAACCTGGATGACTACTTCAGGGGAATGCTTAATTTCCTTTCTTTATGTTTCATGATTTAGTATTAAATTGGGAATATGTATGCTTGTGTTGTTGCATTACTTTAAATGCAAAGTATAAAGGACTGATGTTAAGTATCTTATTGTCCAGATAGGCCATGAGGAATAAAAATGAAGAATGTTTACTCACATACCTGAATATAGCATCTGGTCACAATTCCCACGGTCCAAGGGCCTGTTTTTATTCAGATACCATCTTGAGAAATACACCTCAGAGATAAGGGTTGGAAGCAGACAGATAAAGTATTGCTGTAAACACAGTCTGTCTCATTTAGCACTGCTGATCCTGCATTGTAGTCTAAACTTACCCAAAAGAGGATATGGGTGCTTTGAAATACTGCAAACACTGTTTCAGCAAGACCATTAGAAATAAGTTCTACCAGCTTCAGCCAGAATTTCCTGGAAAGGGCAGTACAAGGAGGTATGTCTCACTCCTTCATCTCCTTTTGCTTTTTTTCCAGGTCTTCCCCCATGTAGCTACGTTTACAGAAATTTACTGAATTTCACTCTGACCTTGGCTACAGCTGTGAACTTGTCTTGCTGTACACCATTCACAAAGGGAAGGCAAGTAGAACAAAAGTTCTCAGCAATTCTATAATCCATACTAGTGAAGGTTATTACAGTCAGGTCTGAGTTGTATCTTTAATTTCTGAGTTCCTCTTCTCTTCTGGCTGTTGTCTTCTAAAGTGCTATGTATATTAATAAGATAATCTGTGTTCAGGAACGTTCCCAGGTGTCAAGATCTCAAATACTATGAAAGAGCCTCTGCTATGGTTAATTCAGTGAAAAAATACTCAAATTCCTGAGGCTATTCAGGACTATTTAAGCGCTAGAGCTAAGCAGCAGCTTAGTTGTTATTAGCTGTTCTTGGAGGCTAACATAATTTGACATTATGGATACAAGTCATTCTGTGCCACTTGGTTTTAGTGTCGGAAAATAGTTCCAATACTAATATTAATATATTAATATTGACTAATTATGTGGCTCTGTGAGTCAGATTGGGAATAAGAGTTTTATTTTTCTCTATTTCTAGGAGCTTTTGGTTTTGCATAGCTGTACATTGTAATGAACAACAAGATCTATATTGTTTTCTTGTATAAAGAATATCTATCTCTGAGCTACAGTAAATTTGCATGCTTTCACTGAAATTCAAGGGACCATGATTAAATTTGAACTACCAATGAAATCTTTTGCTCAGTTATTACCAAGGTTCTTAGTGCTTTGCAGGATCAAGCTGTAAGGATCTAATCCAATTATCTTTGCCAAAGGGAGGTTGACTTTGACTATGTGTTGCAGGACGACTAACCGTGCACCGTGATTTCAGAGTCATTATAATGAAACCCACCTTCTACTGAGAACTTTCAAAAAGATGTTTGATGAATGTTGCACTCTTGAGAGCTGCCAGAGTGGTAGTCCTGAACATGTTAAGTGTTTCATCTCACCCCACAACAAAGAGCAAGCAGCTTTAACACACACTTTCTCAGAGCTATCCTGCCCCTCTATTCTTCTCTGGTGAGACTTCACGTGAAGTACTGTGTCCAGCCCTGGAACCTTCAACACAAGAAGCACACGGACTTGTTGGAGCGGGTGCAAAAGAAGGGCTATAAAAATGACCGAAGGGCTGGAGCACCTCTTTGATGAAGACAGGCTGAGAGAGTTGGGGTTGTTTCTCCTGGAGAAGAGAAGGCTCCGAGGAGACTGTATAGTGACCTGAAGAGGCTACAGGACAGTTGTAGAGGGACACTTTACAAGGGTATGTAGTGATGGGACCAGAGGCAATTGTTTTAAACTAGATTAGGATAGATTTAAATTAGACATCAGGAAGAAGTTGTTCACTATGAGGGTGGTGAAACACTGGCACAGATTGCCCAGAAAGATGGTGGAGGCCCCATCCATTGAGACATTCAAGGTCAGGCTTGATGGAGCTCTGAGCAATCCAATCAAGTTAAAGATGTTCCTGTTCACTACAGGATGATTGGACTGGGTGACCTTTAAAGGTCCCTCCTAACCCAACACATTCTATGATACTATGATTATAAAGTAGAAATCCCAACTTCTGGAACTCAGAGATTTATTCTGATATCCCTATGGTTTCCTTGAGAGAAAATCTCTCCAAACTGGGTCAGAAAAAGAGACTCAGAGAACAGTCCATCAACAGTGTCAACTGAGTCCCAAATATGTGCAATATACAGGTTGATTTTCTGCTTTTGCTCCTTAATTTTGTCTTACTCCTTTCCACCCTTATTTTTCCTTTCTCCTGTGTGAGAGAGTTTTAGTCTTCTGTTTAATAACAGTCTGCTTTAGTCAGACAAAATAATATATTTCAAAAACTGCTGTGATCTGGTGACCAAAAAGGCAGCTAGAGCATCATCTTCAACAGCCTACATGTGTACAATGTCTTGGAGAGTCAATAGAAATGTGTATTGTCTTTCTCCAAGTTGGAAAGTGGAGTCAGAATCAGGAAAACAAACAAACAAACAAACAATAACTGAATTTTGTAGGTTTGCTGGTTTTGTTCTTATGACCTTTTTTTTTTTTATCTTCTCACTCCCCTGTTTTAGATGTTTGTCTCATTTTCCCTGAAAGCAAGTAAATTAGCAACAATAACAATCCTGGCCCTTCTCAGCAAAATTCTGTAAAGATGTTTTTTCTTTCCTGTTCAAAAGGACATTTACGATTGTATTTAACACAGTATTTCAGTGTTTTAAAGTGTGATATTCCCTCCAGAGTTACTTTTTTCTATAGCTAAAAGGGTAATAAAGGATATAGTTAAAACCTCACTTAATAGTTTAAATTTTCATGTTTCCAGTTTTTTTCTTTATCCCCAAATGACTAAGTAGATTAATTCAATAGTGCTAGACTGGGATAAGCAGTGACATTAAACATTGTTCAGAAAAAAAAAAAAAAAAAAAAAAAATTTTGTGTGCCACTACAGCAGGAACCAGACTGCAAGTTTCTTCCCCGGCTGACGAGTCCTTCATCACCACGGTGCATGATCCAAAGTCCATTGGTGCAACTGCCCACATGCTTCATTGCAGTGAGCAGATCATGTTCTGCTGTACACATTCCTGGTAGTGGGGTGAGACTGAACCACCTCTGCCGAAGACCGTGATTCACTACACCCTGGACTGAAGATGGCTATCCCAGAGACTGTGCTCATGTATAGGCCACTGGATGTATGCAACAAAAAAAAGAAGGAAGTTGCAGCCCTTAAAATGTTTTTAAATCTCACCTGATTCCATTTTTTTTTTCCTGGAAACTCCTACTATCCTCTTCCAGAAGAAGACCATCAAACATCTGAACTGAGGACAACTTCAAATCTGAAGTCCCATAGACATGCGTCACGTCCGGCCCAAGAAGGGAAGCAAGTGACTTAGATTCATAATTCCCTAGCAGAATGGACACCAGTGGGACAAGTCTTAAGGTCCATACAGAAGCATTTATTAATTTCTCACAGTGTATAGATCAGACTCATGATAATAGCTTTTAGTTAAAAGACACATTAGGGCTAACAAAACAATGTCTTAATGATAACCAGGAAAAGACTAGGTATACAACAAACTACTGTAAGCTGCATGTTACTCAGTGACAACAGATAAAAAAACCCAGACAGATAACAAATTATAACGAGTAGTATGATAATTAATGGCAACTAAGAAACTAAGTATAAATTTAAGGAAAAAATACGATAGCCCTTGCATTACTTAGTGAAAAAAGAGGGAGAGAGGAAAAGAGGGAGGAAAAGAGGGACGGAGGAAGAGAGGGAGGGAGCAAGAGAGGAAGGGAAGGAAGATGGGAAGAGAGGGAGGAAGACAGGGGAAGAGTGGAGGAGATATAGGGAGAAGGGGGAAGGGGGGAAGGGGGAAAAGGGGAAGGGGGCAGCATACTCTACTATTATGCATGGTACCGCCCACCTAACAAAGTTATGATTATGGAACAGGTAACATCCTACTCAAAGTTATGGCTTCAAATTCTTGTTGAACCATAAGAAAAATACTAAGGAGCTACAAGACTAGGCAGGATCCTAGCAGAAATGTGTAGAGGTATACTTATAGGTACCAAAATTTACACTTCCAATGAAGAAAACAAGGCTTGCTTTTTCCAGAAAAAGAGTATTACTTATGCTCTTCTAAGGAATATTTTGGTCACACGTAGAATCATAAAATCATAGAATGTCTTAGATTGGAAGGGACCTTAGCGATTATGTAATCCAACTTCCATACCATGGGCAGGGATGCCCTTAACCACATCAGGTTGCTCATACAATCTGGCCTTGAACATCTTTATGGAGGGGGCATCCACAATATCTCTGGACAATCTATTCAAGAGTCTTGCCAACCTTGTATTGAAGAATTTCTTCCTAAGATTCAGTCTAAACTTATTCTCTTTCAACTTAAATCCATTTCCCCTTGTCCTAT